>NW_018408429.1:533912-550772 GCF_002113885.1 Mizuhopecten yessoensis
CCCCCCCCCCAAAACCAAACCCAAACCCAAACCCAAACCCTAACCTACTCATCACATCATGATGGGTACTTACAGTATCGCACCCCAGCCCCAAAACCCCCACCCACACCCTACCTACTCATTCCTACACCCTTGTCCTCCAATTAACCTGCTATATTGTTATTCTTTAACAGATCTTATTAAAGCAGTAGCCAGAGGTTGTGGTCAAGAAAACCCTTTGACCACTACTTGTCGATAATAGGCATGACTAACAGAAAGATGACAAGTTCTGGACATTACCAAAGACCTCCGTCTCAGGACTCTTCACAGGGACTAAAGACAGGATTAAATCACAAAAGGTTAAATCAATTCTAAAGTTCCTGATTTTCTTGTTATACCAAAGTGCTACATCACTGTTAAATGACATAGGTAACGACTATAACAAAGGAGTCAAAATCAGCCTCGCGTCCGGCTAAGCCCTCTATAATATCTCAGCCGCAGTGCTTAGTTTTCATGTTAATCCCAAGATTACAAATAGTGTACTCATTGCTTATACATGGTAATTTTTTATTTTCTGATTAATACATTAATATCACAAATTCTTCTCCATTTGAACCCAACTCTTTTGTTCTCTCCTCCAAAGATTGATATCACTGTCATCATTATATGATTAGTGGTAGCTCCAGATATTGACCAAAATCTGTAGCTGTTAGTTTGACCTTCAGGGGGTTAAGTAGGTATGATTAACTTGAATATTTGGGATACATCAGTACCATTGTGATCACCCCAACACCTTAGCTTACTGCAATTTAAAACATCAAGTAGATCTGTTAATAGTACAGGTATGAAACGGATTACAAGAGTATCACAATTAACTGACCATAATGGTCAGCATTTTAATCCCTCAATACTCATCTCCGCCAGAGTTCTTAGACAGACTTTCAATTTTAATCTCCAGATTTAAAAAGGCCTTTGAAATTGAAAAGTGTTTGTCGTGTTATTTTTCCATATACTTGTTAATCATCTTACCATAATTTGAGCTGAATGTGTAGCACATCTGACAAACTTGCTTGTAACTCACAAGGTTGTTGTGACGGAGGTCGGAAAGCCCAACTTAACCTAGGTCACGTCTGCGGTTTAGAAAATGTATTGATCCTTACCATGCTCATGTTATTTTAACAATGGCATTTAAAACTAATATCTACCTAACAATGATTTAAAACTAAATATAGAAGATTTTAATTGTTTGTAACAAAAACATGTCAAAATGTTCAATAGCTCCAAGCATAGAAGTTTGAACTTTCAGAGGTGTGTGTCTGAATGCTGCTAGATTAGCCCATAGTAAGTCATTTGTTAAAAGCTACACGAGCAACTTTTGCTAATTTTAGCTTGATTAGCTTTTAGCTTAATGTTTTAATTTATTGAGGTAATTCTACACGTTAATTTTAGTTAGGGAACTCAATTTGGTTCAGTTTTTTTTTGGTTGTTCTGTAACTTACTCAGATTGTAATTCAAAAAAGGTTTGCTCAATATGTGTTGTTTTAGTAAGTTTACTCAATTTGTTAATTTGAGTAAGGTTACCTAGCAAATCAATGCATTGAGTAACCTAGGTAAAATTAACGCATTGAGTAACCTAGGTAAAATTAATGCACTGAGCTAACCTGCTTAGTGCATTAAGGTTTGCTGCTAGGTAACTCAGTGTGATGACTTTAGTGAGGTTAGCTTAATCCTTTCACCACTGTAGACCATAATAAACTCATCTTTATCAATGCATGGTAGAGTCTACTAAAGTAACATAGGGTTGAAAGGGTTAATGGGTTTTAAAATAAGTAAGGTTAGAAATTCAAATTTTATAAAAGTTAAGTTAGGGTTGGTTGATGTGTTAACTTTGACCAGTCTAGTTGAAGGCGATAGGCCAACACAATCTGTTAATTCTATTTTGCCTACTGCTGAAGTGACAGGTATTACACTTGTGTACCGGAACTCGTGATGTTTAGATATGGTATTAATATTAACAGACATGATTGTAAAAGATCTCAGTTTGTGGGAATTTCTGTGACCCAGTGTCTGCTAGACACATATTTACACAGTCCACCTAAGACGGAAGGGTAATAGTGTTTGGACAGCGTAAATAGGGGTGGGTTATAATGTGACATAGGCTGCCTTTATACAGTGTCTTACCAATAACTCACAACGTTCATCTACTTCAGCTCACTTACCTTCAATACCCTGTGTTATTTAAGTCTTAAGTCTAAGTCTAATAAGCATGTATGAAATCCTGTCATTTGACAAGTTGTTGTTTCCATTCATATTCACTTTTATTTCGAATTTATTTGAATTGTTTGAGAACAAAATACTTATTTTGAACCAAGCAATCATGATTATTTTGCAAATGGGTTGTTTATGTAAACAGAAGGCTAACTATACCTTGTCCTATTTTGTTAACAGAAAGGCTAACTATCCCTTGTCCTATTTTGTTAACAGAAAGGCTAACTCTACCTTGTCCTATTTTGTTAACAGAGAGGCTAACTCTACCTTGTCCTATTTTGTTAACAGAGAGGCTAACTATACCTTGTCCTATTTTGTTAACAAAAAGGCTAACTCTACCTTGTCCTATTTTGTTAACAGATAGGCTAACTCTACCTTGTCCTATTTTGTTAACAGATAGGCTAACTCTACCTTGTCCTATTTTGTTAACAGAAAGGCTGACTCTACCTTGTCCTATTTTGTTAACAGAGAGGCTAACTATACCTTGTCCTATTTTGTTAACAGAGAGGCTAACTCTACCTTGTCCTATTTTGTTAACAGAAGGCTAACTATACCTTGTCCTATTTTGTTAACAAAAAGGCTAACTCTACCTTGTCCTATTTTGTTAACAGAAGGCTAACTCTACCTTGTCCTATTTTGTTAACAGAGAGGCTAACTATACCTTGTCCTATTTTGTTAACAAAAAGGCTAACTCTACCTTGTCCTATTTTGTTAACAGAAAGGCTGACTCTACCTTGTCCTATTTTGTTAACAGAGAGGCTAACTATACCTTGTCCTATTTTGTTAACAGAGAGGCTAACTATACCTTGTCCTATTTTGTTAACAGAGAGGCTAACTATACCTTGTCCTATTTTGTTAACAAAAAGGCTAACTCTACCTTGTCCTATTTTGTTAACAGATAGGCTAACTCTACCTTGTCCTATTTTGTTAACAGATAGGCTAACTCTACCTTGTCCTATTTTGTTAACAGAAAGGCTGACTCTACCTTGTCCTATTTTGTTAACAGAGAGGCTAACTCTACCTTGTCCTATTTTGTTAACAGATAGGCTAACTCTACCTTGTCCTATTTTGTTAACAGATAGGCTAACTCTACCTTGTCCTATTTTGTTAACAGAAGGCTAACTATACCTTGTCCTATTTTGTTAACAAAAAGGCTAACTCTACCTTGTCCTATTTTGTTAACAGAAGGCTAACTATACCTTGTCCTATTTTGTTAACGGAAAGGCTAATTCACTTATGCTATGCTGTTAACAGCACTTGAAGTATATATTCACTGCGGTGTTATATATTGTTATATATCTTAATACATAGATGATGGAGCTGTCTCCACTTCAAAAGAAATTGATGATCTACAGCAGTGATCCACTATTGAATATCAGGTTAATCCTGTAAGTTGGCTACTATAGATCTAGATAAACACAGTATAGCCACTGTCGTTTGTAACAATATCAGCCGTCATAATAATAGCACATTTACGCTACTAGGGATAATGTCTTACACAATATTTACTTTACTGGTTTATGAAGCTGATGTCAACAGTAAACCCCTGTGACCATCTTTGTCTGTATAGGTGACCATCTTTGTCTGTATAGGGGACCATCTTTGTCTGTATATGTGACGATCTTTGTCTGTATATGTGACCATCATCTTTGTCTGTATAGGTGACCATCTTTGTTTGTATAGGTGACCATCTTTGTCTGTATATGTGACGATCTTTGTCTGTATATGTGACCATCATCTTTGTCTGTATAGTTGACTATCTTTGTCTGTATAGGTCATCATCTTTGTCTGTATATGTGACCATATTTGTCTGTATAGGTGACCATCTTTTTCTGTATAGGTGACCATCTTTGTCTCTATAGGTGCCCATCTTTGTCTGTATAGGTGACCATCTTTGTCTGTTTAGGTGATCATCTTTGTCTGTATAGGTGACCATCATCTTTGTCTGTATAGTTGACTATCTTTGTCTGTATAGGTCATCATCTTTGTCTGTATATGTGACCATATTTGTCTGTATAGGTGACCATCTTTTTCTGTATAGGTGACCATCTTTGTCTGTTTAGGTGATCATCTTTGTCTGTATAGGTGACCATCATCTTTGTCTGTATAGGTGACTATCTTTGTCTGTATAGGTCATCATCTTTGTCTGTATATGTGACCATATTTGTCTGTATAGGTGACCATCTTTGTCTCTATAGGTGCCCATCTTTGTCTGTATATGTGACCATCATCTTTGTCTGTATAGTTGACTATCTTTGTCTGTATAGGTCACCATCTTTGTCTGTATAGGTGCCCATCTTTGTCTGTATAGGTGACCATCATCTTTGTCTGTATAGTTGACTATCTTTGTCTGTATAGGTCACCATCTTTGTCTGTATATGTGACCCTCTTTGTGTGTATAGGTGACCATCTTTGTCTGTGTATGTGACCCTCTTTGTCTGTATAGGTGACCATCTTTTTCTGTATAGGTGACCATCTTTGTCTCTATAGGTGCCCATCTTTGTCTGTATAGGTGACCATCATCTTTGTCTGTATAGTTGACTATCTTTGTCTGTATAGGTCATCATCTTTGTCTGTATATGTGACCATCATCTTTGTCTGTATAGTTGACTATCTTTGTCTGTATAGGTCACCATCTTTGTCTGTATAGGTGCCCATCTTTGTCTGTATAGGTGACCATCATCTTTGTCTGTATAGGTGACCATCTTTGTTTGTATAGGTGACCATCTTTGTCTGTGTATGTGACCCTCTTTGTCTGTATAGGTGACCATCTTTGTTTGTATAGGTGACCATCTTTGTCTGTTTAGGTGATCATCTTTGTCTGTATAGGTGACCATCTTTGTCTCTATAGGTGCCCATCTTTGTCTGTATAGGTGACCATCATCTTTGTCTGTATAGGTGACCATCTTTGTCTGTATATGTGACCATCTTTGTCTGTATATGTGACCATCATCTTTGTCTGTATAGGTGACTATCTTTGTCTGTATAGGTCACCATCTTTGTCTGTATATGTGACCACCTTTCCACTATAGTGCCTTAGTGGAGATAATCAGACATGCACTGTAGCATTGGGGATATAGCGTGTACCTGCCGCTCAGTGCAGGTTGGTGAACACGTGGGTTGGAGATAAATGTGCCTGGAATTAAGCGGAGGCAATGGTCAACAAAGATAAGTGTCTATAGCTAAAAAAATACTGAAACGTGATCCACAGGTCTGACCTTATCAATTCCGCTATCAGACATTGATTGTTACATGTTTGGAAACATTAGCACAGGAACAAAACAGTGTGTTTATCAGCATAAATCTCGTGCAGAAATTCAAATTGGCTGTGTCTAATTTATATCAGTTTAAATACCGTTTTAAATTTCTGTTAGCATTGATATTGTGTGCAATTCAGCGAGGAAATAATGTATACAATGTTTGATGAAGATGAGAGATTTTGAGAGTGATGAGAAGATATTGAGTTGTAGGACGTGTAACATGATCGACTCCAGACCCCGGTGTCACTACAGTACTACAGTACTACACAGTGCTACAGCAATGATCAATGGTGACACCCTTCATTGTCTTGACAGTTGTTTGTGTCAATAATAGCTCTACACTACAGGCCATAGGACCATACACACAAATCCCGGTATTTTTGTCTGTTAATGTACCACATGTACTTGTATCTATCTATCGTTTGTCTGTTAATGTACCACATGTACTTGTATCTATCTATCGTTTGTCTGTTAATGTACCACATGTACTTGTATCTATCTATTGTTTGTCTGTTAATGTACCACATGTACTTGTATCTATCTATTGTTTGTCTGTTAATGTACCACATGTACTTGTATCTATCTATTGTTTGTCTGTTAATGTACCACATGTACTTGTATCTATCTATTGTTTGTCTGTTAATGTACCACATGTACTTGTATCTATCTATTGTTTGTCTGTTAATGTACCACATGTACTTGTATCTATCTATTGTTTGTCTGTTAATGTACCACATGTACTTGTATCTATCTATTGTTTGTCTGTTAATGTACCACATGTACTTGTATCTATCTATTGTTTGTCTGTTAATGTACCACATGTACTTGTATCTATCTATTGTTTGTCTGTTAATGTACCACATGTACTTGTATCTATCTATTGTTTGTCTGTTAATGTACCACATGTACTTGTATCTATCTATTGTTTGTCTGTTAATGTACCACATGTACTTGTATCTATCTATTGTTTGTCTGTTAATGTACCACATGTACTTGTATCTATCTATTGTTTGTCTGTTAATGTACCACATGTACTTGTATCTATCTATTGTTTGTCTGTTAATGTACCACATGTACTTGTATCTATCTATTGTTTGTCTGTTAATGTACCACATGTACTTGTATCTATCTATTGTTTGTCTGTTAATGTACCACATGTACTTGTATCTATCTATTGTTTGTCTGTTAATGTACCACATGTACTTGTATCTATCTATTGTTTGTCTGGTAATGTACCACATGTACTTGTATCCATCTATTGTTTGTCTGTTAATGTACCACATGTACTTGTATCCATCTATTGTTTGAACCTATTACAGTATTGCAACACAAGCGCTGTATTTTATATTTTATTTTGCTCCCCAAAAGCAATTTTTCGTGAGCTGATAGCCTTGTTGCCTGTCTTTCTGTGTATCTGTGTCTGACACAAGTGGTACTGGATGATAACTTTAAAACCATTATTTATATAAAAGCCAAATTTGTGTGAGTGGTGCCCAAAGGAGAGGTGTCGAAGAACCCTATCAACTTAAGTGTTGGTGTAAAAGGTCAAGATCACACATGTTCCGAAAAATGGTGGTTTCTAGGTGCTATCTTTTGAACAATAAATCAGATCTTAACCAGACTTAGAGGGGTGATGCCCCTTGTGAACAGAAAACCCTGATACATTTGGGATTACATGGTCAAAGGTCAAGGTCACAGTAGCTAAAAATACTAAAATCTTGCAAAAATGTTGCTTTGAGGAAGATAAGTGTTGTAAAATCAATTCTATATAAGACAATTTTGGGTGAATGATGCCCATGTGGGATTGGGGCAAGCCTATTGACCTTGGGGTTAATAGGTCAATGTTTCTGGATGCTATACCAACTTGAATGGTTTAATCCCCTTGAGATGAAGAAGATCTCTATTGAGTTTGGGGAAACTAGGTCAAAGGTCAAAGTAGCTATAAATACAATCTGTACTAAAATAATGCATCAGATCTAAACCAATCTTACAATATATACACCAATGCATAACTGTATGGCTATCTTCACCAAAGAACATGACAATCTATATGTTGTCATTTTGACCAGAGAATGTGACAATCCCTATATATTCATCTTGACCTGTTAATACGACAATATATATGTGGCCATTTAGACCGTTGAATGTGACAATTCCTACGACCTTCTAAGTGATTCAACATTAACACTACATCCAACCTTTTTTGTCTGGTTTGACCTGATGGCTACTGACACTGACTCATCTGGGGTGATACCTCATCCAGTCCCTAATTATATTGTCATCATCTCCCCAGTATAGGCTTTCCTGGTTAAACCGATGCTAACCCAGGCCAAGTACAGATCAGTAATATAACAGGCATTACATGATAATCGGAGGTCAGCCCAAGTTTTATTAAGTCTAGACTATTCTATCTTCCAGTTCCCTAATGTCAAATAACTGACAAGTCGTCAATCCACAAAACTTATTTAGAATGCAATAGGAAGACTGTGAAGGGAAGCGATAGGTTTAAATGGGTCTTCCGTCTGTCCTCTGAAATTATATGTGTTTGATGTTCAGCATCCATTCTACATACACTTCTTTCTTTAAATGACATTTGAATAGCTAAGTCTCCTAGGGCAAGATATTTAGCCATTAGCATGCTAGAATGTAGGGTTAATATTGTTGGTTTAAATGAATGACTTTGACCAAGTCTTGAGGACACGGGTGCCAAAAGTGTAAAATATTAGCACCGTCAATAAAACAGTTTCCTGTGAGTAACCAATACATTAATGATATATAATTTATATAACCACGGGTATAAACTGTGTAAAGTGTTTGTAAAAATATAGACATTTGGAAGTCTTGTGCAGTGTATAATGGGCTAACGTATTCATTCACCGTACAGGTTTAAACAAAGTGATTAAAACAATAGCTGTATATTAATTGTGGAAGCAAAATATGCCTTTACACGTGCCTTACTGAGGTGTACACGCAATATTTGTGTTAAATATACAGGGACATGTTGTAATGACTTTTGTATGTTTCAGTATAATTATATATTGTATAAATATTGTATAATTCCTGAAATTAGGCCTGTAGCTGACCTTTCCATACTTGTGAAGGCCTCAAGGTTTGTTGACAGGAAGGTGTCGTCCCACTGCACCAATGATATATACTTGTGTTTACTGTTTTGAGATGCCTATTAATTAAATAGTTTCAAAATGTAAAATAACTATGAGAAGATATTTCATAGAATTTTTGAGTTATTACTTTTATGATGTAAATAATTCACAGACTTAAAAATTTTAGTCAACAACTTCTGTGTATATTTGTGTGGTGTAACGTTACCTATTGTTATTCCTGTGTGTTTTGGAGTATATATAACTGTACTATTGTTAATCTTGGGTGTTTTGGAGTATATAACTGTACTACAATGGTTATCAGCAATCTTTGAGTTATCAGTCCAAAGGCAATGAAATTTGAGAATTGTGAATAAAATTCCTTACACAATTTGTAAACAAAAAAATACAATAGGCTTAAAACTGTGAAAAAAACATTTTCAAAATTCTCACCATGCATACAGACAACAAAATCAGCTGTAGATGTAGATATGTGCTGAGAAAACCAACAGGTTCTGGTGAATGCATAGATTAAATATCTGTATAAGGTCAGTCTTCCATACAGCCTCATTGTCCTGGTCCTCCGTGACGTTAGCAGTGTATTCATATTATCAATCGGTCAGTGCTACAATGTCTATTGTTTTCTACAGGTAGATAGATGAGGGATGCCAGCAGCTTCCTGCCTCCGACAATCTCACCAGGACAAAAACGTGTAACAACAATGAATCTGACGTTCACGCACCAGACCACAGCCATCCGGTTCAGAGGTCAAGGTCAGACTAACCAACCAGAAGTGGACACTTGACCAGCACAGTCACAGAAATGAATTTATATGGTGTTTTGATAGATTTATTTGTGTTTGCTTATTGTGGGCTACCTGTGTGTAGTTGGTACTTATTGGTCCTTGTTACCGGACAGACCATGCTGGTGGGTGTGGGAAATGAAGGATTAATACCTTTATCACTCTTTGAACTTTGATAAGGTGGAGCAATTGTCAAAACATCCTGTCTCACCTGCTACAGGTGTTAAACCATAAACCACATCTACCAGTGCTATTTGTTTGTACAAGGTTTCCAAGTCATTTTGGGTCATGGCATATTCATACAGTAGGTGACATCATAGTCAATTATATAGTCCTGGAATGCTCCGAGTTTCTTGTTTGACCATGATGATACAATTTCATTGTGTATTCCTTCACTTTATTTAAGTCCCTCCACAGGTGGGTTTGGTAACAGCTCCCGAGGATATTTGTGATGATGACACAATTGCACATGATATTTCCTGTACATGCCTTATTGAGCACCATTTATTTAAAGATGTATTAAAACAATAACAGATTAATTTTTCTATGATCTAATTCCATAACTGTTTTTCTTGCTCCTGTGGGGCAGAGGGGCGGGGCCCAATGTTAGTAATTTTATCATAACTTGAAAATGGTCTTGATTCACACCCTATATCCATATATACCCATGTTTGACATCATTAGTCAAATATATCTATGCTAAGAGAATTTGCCCTGTGGTTTGTTTCCACACCAGGGGCGGGGCCCAACAGGGAAATCAGGTCATAAGGTAATAAAATCTCAATTACCAACAGCATTTCTCATGGTTTCTGTTCTCCACCCAAAGGGCAGGGCGAATAGACATTTTGCATAATACCTTGGAAACTGTTGAGATCCCCACCCTATAACCATACATATATTCTCATGCTTGAAATCAGAAGGCAAATACATGCTAACACAATTTGCCCAGAGGTCCATCCCCACCCCATGGGCAAAGCCCAATAGAGAAGAAATTGAGCCATAACTTGAAAACACTTGAGATTCCCACTCTTTAACCATATGTGAGACAGATACACCTGGGCCCACTTGTATAAAACATCTCAAAGTGAAGGAAAATCTCAAGCAATGTTTTGTCTGTGGGAAATCTTAGACTTGAGGAAGTCTCAAGAGTTGAGATGTTTTATACAAGTGCATGGGCCCAGTCCTACCATGGTTGTCATGGCCCTTAATTTGTTTAATTTATCATTCCGCATTCCAAAGGACCTGGTCAATACATGGAAATGGTCGTTATTTCTGTCTTTAACCATACATGAATTACTTGTTATAAAGAGATGGATACACATATGCCCTTTGAATTGGTCCTGTGCTCCAACCCTGCCCCTTGAAACTAAGTTGCTTATAAATGGTAGAAATCCCTACAGTCACTGGCATGGCCATATTGAGAAGAATGCACTCATGCTTCCATAATTGTCTAACCCTTAGGGAGTAGGTTTTTAGGTCCTAATCTGAAAATAGTCCCCACTCTTTAACCATATATATAATTTGTGTTTATGAAGAGACAAATGCACTCATGATCATGCTACCATGATGAAAACATGGAATAAAATGTTGTTTAAAGGAAGGGTGATACTGAGAGACAGAGCAAACATCTGTAAATATGTGCAGTGCTATATTCCATGATTTTTTTTGCCATAATGACTTAAAATTTTCAGGTGAGCGATACAGGCCCTCTGTTACAGGATATTATTGAGATTGATATACGTTATTGTTCATAACACGTCTAATGATTGTTAAATAAAGAACCAATTTTTGGCTTTAAAGAACGATTTTGTGTGTGTCTGTACTTAAAAAATAGATTTTTACCTTCAAAAATTCGCATTTCTCTGCTAACACGGAGAAAATGTGAATCACACTGATCATGAGAAAGGAACAGGACCACTGTTACAGTGCTGAGACTAGTACTGTAGTGTAATACAAATATGTTCTCAAATGTCCTCCATGACATGACCCTTTTGTGGAAGTGTGAATGTACTGATACTTCTTCTGGACACAAAGGACAGATGAAATTGTGTGATACATCTAATTCTAGGAAGATTTTTTCTGCGATTTTACGGTTTAAATTGTAAAAGCCCTGAATAAACTTTTAACAGGGTCACTCCTGCGTAAAACGTAAATTGATGGAATCATAAAACGGAATTGATAGAAATACTTGATACCTCACAATGACTTAAGTAGATACCCATGGTAAAGTGGGGGGAAAGGAGAACACCCCGACGAGAACGTCCCAGTAATATAATGCGCCACTGTTATAAGGGCTATCTGACAACATTCTAGGTGTCCTTAAATACCTTCAGAGCACTCTTCACTACACCAGTTGATATTAATCATAAAAAGGAATTGATACAGATTGACGATTATTAAAAATGAGAGTGGATAAAATTTAGATTTAGTATGGTAATTGGAAGTATTTTACAGGTGAATTGCTGTTGATGGCCTGACCTCAAGTCCATATCACCTGAGATGCTATCGTTAGCCGGGCTCCTATTAGGGAGCGGGTCAAGTCATCAGGGATTACTTTGATATTACTCTGAGAAGTATAAATGTATCAAGTTTGAATTAAATACTGGAAACTTTTTATTGTTGCAAGTAAATAGATTTAATCTTAAACACCTTCGCGGCTTACTCTCCTTTGATAGAAAGAACACATACTTACTCGCGATGCCACTGGATGTTGGAAAGTTAGATTTATTACCGAGATAGCAACAAAATGCTTGGTTGGTGTCAATGAAAGAAAATTGTCACGTTGTTCGAGACACCAGGAATCGAGGTTGCTACAGAGAACCTAAAGAAAGTCTGGTGATAAAAGCATTGCTTGGTATCTGAGATCATGAATGGTATGTGGGGCTAGGGAGGCAGGCAAGGAGATAAGTGTGTAATTTATGTAGGGGTAGGTGTGAAGGTGGATGTAGGTGGTGAGGGGTAGATTTTAGCTGTGAGCCTCTGACCACTGTCCAGCAAGCCTTGTACACTATTAATTCAGTTTTTACCTGTATGAACTAAAAGTAAGATATCGTATCTTCTAGTGAAGCTTTATCCTGTCAATAATTGACCATTTGGCATTATTGGGGCTTCTCCGTCTGAAGTATCGTTGTGAATTTATAGAATGTCAACAGGTACATGTAGTTTTACTGACCTTTGATTAAGTTTACTATGCGTAGGATGTAAGTAGCGGGGTACCTTTACTGGTGTCGCTACAGGATTTCAGAGTGAGTAAGGATGTACTTCAGTAAATGATAGGTGGGTAGGGGCGCTATAGGTAACTCCTGTTTGAGCTAGCTCAGCCACGGGCTTGGGTTAGCGAACATTGATACATTAATGTTATCACAGACACAACCAACATAATTTCCATATGTTCAAAAACACTTCAAGATGGCCAATGGACTTTGAAGGTTGAGAGTCAGTAGGTCAAGAGGTGTTTGAGAGGAAGTGATGGTAAGGGATTGGAGCTAATCTCACTCCAGGTAGATCCACCCGGCCACTTGACGCTGGGTCAGGTGATAACTAAAGTAAACAATGATTACACTCACACACACAATATGTTTACCTCTAGTGATTATTGGATTACAATGCCACTTTGAAAGTGATCAGAGCAACTGATAGACAAACTGGAAGGGTGGCACTAAGACAGGGGGTGATAAAATAATGGAGGTAGACACAATGACCCTTGAACCCAGACATGTTCCGGTGATAGTCACAGAAGTCGCCAAACAGTGCTGGTCAGTTTACACCACTTCTACTGCGTTATTGGTATCATTGACCTTATCGGTCACAGTCAAACAGTGCTGTTCAGTTTACACCACTTCTACTGTGTTATTGGTAGCATTGACCTCACTGGTCACAGTCAAACAGTGCTGGTCAGGTTACCCCACTTCTACTGTGTTATTGGTATCATTGGCCTCACCGGTCACAGCCAAACAGTGCTGGTCAGTTTCCACCACTTCTACTGTGTTATTGCTATGATTGACCTTATCGGTAACAGTCAAACAGTGCTGGTCAGTTTACACCGCTTCTACTGTGTTATTGGTATCATAGACCTCACTGGTCACAGTCAAACAGTGCTGGTCATCTTATCCCACTTCTACTGTGTTATTGGTATCATAGACCTCACCGGTCACAGTCAAACAGTGCCGGTCAGTTTACACCACTTCTACTGTGTTATTGCTATGATTGACCTTATCGGTAACAGTCAAACAGTGCTGGTCAGTTTTCACCACTTCTACTGTGTTATTGGTATCATAGACCTCACCGGTCACAGTCAAACAGTGCCGGTCAGTTTACACCACTTCTACTGTGTTATTGGTATCATAGACCTCACTGGTCACAGTCAAACAGGGCTGGTCAGTTTACACCACTTCTACAGTGTTATTGGTATCATTGACCTTATCTGTCACAGTCAAACAGTGCTGGTCAGGTTACCCCACTTCTACTGTGTTATTGGTATCATTAACCTATATTGGTCAGTCAAACAGTGCTGGTCAGTTTACAACACTTCTACTGTGTTATTGGTATCATAGACCTCACTGGTCACAGTCAAACAGGGCTGGTCAGTTTACACCACTTCTACAGTGTTATTGGTATCATTGACCTTATCTGTCATAGTCAAACAGTGCTGGTCAGTTTACACCGCTTCTACTGTGTTATTGGTATCATAGACCTCACTGGTCACAGTCAAACAGGGCTGGTCAGTTTACACCACTTCTACTGCGTTATTGGTATCATTGACCTTATCGGTCAGTCAAACAGTGCTGGTCAGTTTACACCCCTTCTACTGTGTTATTGGTATCATTAGCCTATATTGGTCAGTCAATCAGTGCTGGTCAGTTTACACCACTTCTACAGTGTTATTGGTATCATTGACCTTATAGGTCACAGCCAAACAGTGCTGGTCAGTTTACACCGCTTCTACTGTGTTATTGGTATCATAGACCTCACCGGTCACAGTCAAACAGTGCCGGTCAGTTTACACCACTTCTACTGTGTTATTGCTATGATTGACCTTATCGGTAACAGTCAAACAGTGCTGGTCAGTTTTCACCACTTCTACTGTGTTATTGGTATCATAGACCTCACTGGTCACAGTCAAACAGGGCTGGTCAGTTTACACCACTTCTACAGTGTTATTGGTATCATTGACCTTATCTGTCACAGTCAAACAGTGCTGGTCAGTTTTCACCACTTCTACTGTGTTATTGGTAGCATTGACCTCACTGGTCACAGTCAAACAGTGCTGGTCAGGTTACCCCACTTCTACTGTGTTATTGGTATCATAGACCTCACCGGTCACAGTCAAACAGTGCTGGTCATCTTATCCCACTTCTACTGTGTTATTGGTATCATAGACCTCACTGGTCACAGTCAAACAGTGCTGTTCAGTTTTCACCACTTCTACTGTGTTATTGGTAGCATTGACCTCACTGGTCACAGTCAAACAGGGCTGGTCAGTTTACACCACTTCTACTGGGTTATTGGTATCATTGACCTTATCTGTCACAGTCAAACAGTGCTGCATGGTCAGTTTACACCACTTCTACTGCGTTATTGGTATCATTGACCTTATCGGTCAGTCAAACAGTGCTGGTCAGTTTACAACACTTCTACTGTGTTATTGGTATCATTGACCTTATCGGTCACAGTCAATTTTTTGTTCTCTAGCAGACTTCATAATTACTTTATAAGGCAATAATGATGATATCTTATCAATGTTTTATCCTCCATTGAAAGACAGAGACATCTTTATTTAGTTGAATGATCTTTTAACTAGCTGTAAACATGGAAATGCTTTGTAGTATATTTATTTTAAGTATCTCAAATTGACAATACTGTACCAGCTGAAGTGAAGAATTCAGGTTTTACTATAAATCTAGTTTCAATAATTACCAGTATTCATGACAGATGTACTTATAGGTCTCGTTTATTTCTGTTACACATCACAGCTATCTCTTTTGTTTATTAATTTTTCTTTGTGAAATATGGAAATCAACAGTATATTTGCAATTTACTGAGAAATATGAGTGATATATGGGTACAATATTGGTGCTGATCGGGTTAACCCCTAGCTACTCTGGCTTCTTCAGTTAGGATGGTCAGCAATGAGAGTTAGGCTCGTTTCTAATAAAACAAGTAATTTTAGATAATCATGATGGGACCACCAACAGAAACGGTCTCATAATGTGTACAATGGTTCCTTTATGTGAAGTTCTAGATTGATTGAAAATGGTCTTTGTTTGATGACGTCATATAACTCTCGACACAGTTATCTTAACATTTCTAGGGAATCATTTAAACATTCTTAAAAGATCTATTGAATAAAGCTGTTTCGCCACTATACAGATGTCAAAACATAAAAAACAATATCAACTATTTCTTCCTGTTTAATTCAATTTGAAGTCCGACTATTCATACACGTTTATTTGCGGTCAATTGCCACAAAGACAATGGTTCTGTACTCTGACAGACAAAGCCTTATCAATCACAACACCAGATCAGTAAAAAAAACTCTGATGACATGTGAAGAAAGAATTTGATATCACAGTGACCTTTTTTTTTTTTACTGTAGATACAGAACCTGACAAGGTAGCCACAATGTTTTTGTCTTTATAATTTAAACCCTCTCCGTTTAGATCTTTCGGATTACTGCTTCGGGACAGATGAACATTTTCGGTTTTTTTAATCCCTTTTGAATGCTACTGTTACACATGCTTTGTCGCCCAATGATAACCGGGTATACAATCTAGTGAGGGATCAGACAGCCCTGCCCAGGATCAGGGATCAGGCGATTCTGTGTGAGATTGCTTGACTATACAGTATTTGTTCGACACTGCTATAGTATCATCATGTGTACTCTGTACATACTGTCGACAAGATTTTAGTTAGTAGACATTTATTTGCCAAACACTCCTGTTACAACTTTGAATCAGTCCCTTAGATTTATAATTTTATTGTCAACTGGTTTCTCTTTGTGATTTTATAGCGCCAACTAGTTCAGCCAAAAGGAACGTTTTTACTCTTTGTTTTCAGATCAGAAATTTGACTGTCACTTACTGCACTTGTACTTAATATTGTGTCATATATTTCGATCACCCATCATCGTCATCGTCTGCCGAGCATAAACTTTAAAAGGACCTGTTACAGGAACAAAAGAATTTTGCCCACAAAGCAATTTAACCATTACTGGGTTATATTTGTAGCTCCCTAAGACACGACCCATGAGATATTTTTAAAAAATGAAAAAGGTCCCCAGGGCCTGTGCTATGAACTATTTAGTGATGCCTTCCAAAGGTGTACGACAGGGTTCACTTTTTTGTCCAAAAAACTATCAAAACAATGTTTTACGCTATCAAATAATATTATATTATTTAAAGTAGGATCTGCTGCAAATTATGAACTCAAATATGTTACAAAAAATTGCATAATA
>NW_018408429.1:551620-562224 GCF_002113885.1 Mizuhopecten yessoensis
ACTATCGTATCTCAACATAATGCACCAAATAATATTAAAAGATTTTTGGTGTACAAGAACCGGAAATTGGTGTTTTACTTCCGTAATACAATTCATGTAGCAAAAACGTGTATGAAAATACCAAAATTTTTAGAGTTTAAGATTTTATAAAAAAAATATTATGCAATTTTTTGTAACATATTTGAGTTCATAATTTGCAGCAGATCCTACTTTAAATAATATAATATTATTTGATAGCGTAAAACATTGTTTTGATAGTTTTTTGGACAAAAAAGTGAACCCTGTCGTACACCTTTGGAAGGCATCACTAAATAGTTCATAGCACAGGCCCTTGGGACCTTTTTCATTTTTTAAAAATATCTCATGGGTCGTGTCTTAGGGAGCTACAAATATAACCCAGTAATGGTTAAATTGCTTTGTGGGCAAAATTCTTTTGTTCCTGTAACAGGTCCTTTCGAATTCCTCTCAAGAGCCAGTAAACGCATTTATTTCAAATCTGGTAAGAATCGTCTTAGGCAGAAAGAGATATTTGCGATATCAAGGTGTAAAATTGGAGTTGGTGGGGCCCCTGAAGGATAATTCATCAATATTTCAAATATCTTCTCCGTACTCAGGTGAATTGGAATCAAATACTCTTTATTGTTGGAAAGCTACGGTTAACGTTGTTAGGTGCTTTATCTAAAGTGGGAATTTGATTACCCTTGGTGTCCTGTTTTCCCTTCAGGGAGTGCTATGTTTTTATTTTACTATAGTTTATATTTATAAGGAAAAAACACTTTTGGGTATATTTGTCCATTTTCGGCAGGACACGTGTAATCTTACACCAACAGACTTGTGAAGTCTAATAGACTATAAGACGAAGGGAGATTTACTGTGTCGCTTCCTGATTGTGTCTGGTCACTGTTTATAATGCCAGACTTGACCGATAAGTGGTACATTGTAGCCGTTAAGATTGTAACAAATAGCGACAGACTTAAATCATGGTTAGCTCCCTGACATTTACGACGTCGGTTTTGATTTACGACATTGAAATGAGGCAATCATAAGTATTTCAAAGGACGGCAATGAAACATGTTTTATCTCACTGCTGGAATATCTCATCTTTTTTCCTAATTAATTATTGATTATTAGAGAAACAATGAGTTGAATTGTGTCCAAGTTAAGCTGTAAATCAGATTGATGTGCTGACAGATATCTGTGGAAACAGGCACAGCGCATCTGTTGCACTTCGGAGTGTGATTGAGCATAGTAGTCTGCAGCAGTCGATGTGCACACTATCGGCCGTGGTCACGCCATCACATGAGGCTCCTGCTTAGTGGTAAAGGTTCTCCTTAATTTGACAGCCATATTTCTTTGTTAGACAGGTTTATGTGTTTGTAAATATTTAATCTAAATTGTTTAAAGATAATGTGTTCAAATAAAAAGACTACCATAAATAAAAAAATCAGTGAAATAAAAGAAAATAATATAAGCATGCACTTGGGTTATTTTCTAAACTGGTCTTCACTGTTTCCGGCATCAATGGTCACTGTGTTTACCAAGTCATCGGGTCACGCAGCTGATATAGAAAACTGTTAGAGAAGTGATAGACTTGTACAGATTTGTATAAAACTCTTAGAGAAGTGATAAACTCGTACAGATTTGTACAAAAACTGTTAGAGAAGTGATAACCTCGTATAGATTTGTATAAAACTGTTAGAGAAGTGACAGACTTGTACAGATTTGTATAAAACTGTTAGAGAAGGGATAAACTCGTATAGATTTGTATAAAACTGTTAGAGAAGTGACAGACTTGTACAGATTTGTATAAAACTGTTAGAGAAGTGATAGACTCGTACAGATTTGTATAAAACTGTTAGAGAAGGGATAAACTCGTATAGATTTGTATAAAACTGTTAGAGAAGTGATGTATAAAACTGTTAGAGAAGTGATAGAATTGTACAGATTTGTATAAAACTGTTAGAGAAGTGACAGACTTGTACAGATTTGTATAAAACTGTTAGAGAAGGGATAGACTTGTACAGATTTGTATAAAAATGTTAGAGAAGTGATAGACTTGTACAGGTTTGTATAAAACTGTTAGAGAAGTGATGTATAAAACTGTTAGAGAAGTGATAGACTCGTACAGATTTGTATAAAACTGTTAGAGAAGGGATAAACTCGTATAGATTTGTATAAAACTGTTAGAGAAGTGATAAACTCGTATAGATTTGTATAAAACTGTTAGAGAAGTGACAGACTTGTACAGATTTGTATAAAACTGTTACAGAAGTGATAGAATTGTACAGATTTGTATAAAACTGTTAGAGAAGGGATAGACTTGTACAGATTTGTATAAAAATGTTAGAGAAGTGATAGACTTGTACAGATTTGTATAAAAATGTTAGAGAAGTGATAGACTTGTACAGGTTTGTATAAAACTGTTAGAGAAGTGATAAACTCGTACAGATTTGTACAAAAACTGTTAGAGAAGGGATAAACTCGTATAGATTTGTATAAAACTGTTAGAGAAGTGATGTTTAAAACTGTTAGAGAAGTGATAGACTTGTATAGATTTGTATAAAACTGTTAGAGAAGTGACAGACTTGTACAGATTTGTATAAAACTGTTACAGAAGTGATAGAATTGTACAGATTTGTATAAAACTGTTAGAGAAGGGATAAACTCGTATAGATTTGTATAAAACTGTTAGAGAAGTGACAGACTTGTACAGATTTGTATAAAACTGTTAGAGAAGGGATAAACTCGTATAGATTTGTATAAAACTGTTAGAGAAGTGACAGACTTGTACAGATTTGTATAAAACTGTTAGAGAAGTGATAAACTCGTACAGATTTGTACAAAAACTGTTAGAGAAGTGATAAACTCGTATAGATTTGTATAAAACTGTTCTAACGGTGATGCTGCTCATGGCGAGTCCGAGTAACACTTTGAGAGCATGGTGGAGTTCCGTTAACAGAAGGCAATAAAAGATTCAGTATATATAGATATCTTTTCATAAATTGCATTATACAATATATAATCTCATTAGTGTAATAAACGTGAAAAATAATGGAAAAAAAAAATCGAACTTGGAGCTGTAGAGGTGTCTCAGCATCAGGTACCTGCTGGCCGGGTGGGTGGACCTGCAATGTTTTCATTAAAGGTGACAAGTTATTGAAGTTAACTTCACCAATGTAACGTGGCCACGGCCGTAAGGAGACACACCCCTTTTATACAGTACTAAAAGCTCATTTGTTTACAGTTTAATCATGGGTAATTATCAATGATACAATTCACATCATCTTGAAAACAACCGGACAACTTGATAATAGCAAAAATATCATCGATAATGTATAGAAACGTGACCAAGTGTACAGAGTATTGACGAGTAAAGAGGAATAGTGTGTGACCAAATACCATCAGTTATTCGATCAAAACACCACCAATGTACCGCGGGTGTGATTGGTTAAAAGATATATCAACTTGTCTTGACTATAGTATCTAACTCTGCTTCATGCAACTTCATGTTTGTCCACATAAACAACGTCATGATGATTACCAGAAAACTAGGACATTTTGGCAAATGAGGAAACAACAATATTTGTCATCCGAGTATTGCGTATAAAGTGACTTACTCTGGCTTGGTTGCACCCATTCATTGCAAAACGTCACGAAGCTATCATTTTTTAATTTATTTGCTGTTTGTCCTAAATACGCTGTTGTGTAATTTGTGTTGTGGTTATGTGTACACTTCCTAACAAAGTTATCAGTAAAAATTGTCTACTGGTTATACTCTTTATTTCAAAAGCAGGACGTCAAGATTGGTGGAGGGTTCGAGACAAATTAGGTAAATTCCTTAACAACATGTAGATTTATGGGACAGCCGGGTTATAAGTTAAGACTCCAGGGATTGTACCAAGCGGCGAAGACCAGGTAATATATCCGGTTCATAAAGACCACTGGGTCTGATCTGAACAGTCCAACAGTAACTTCGTCTACATACATGTCACAGACAAAGTGCAATAACGACAGTCAAAGTAAAAGAAAAAGATGACTGTAAATGATGCGTTTGTATATTATTCACAATTCTCAATAGTGGAAAATATTGAAATAAACAAAAACAGTTGGTGGCCGATCCTGAAAACTTTAATCAACGGCCATCAATTTTTGCAAACCAAATTGATCCGTTTCAATCTCCCGATTGCCAACTTAGCTGGTGGGACGCCCTCCCCAAGTCAAGACCATTCACATTGGCTGTCGGGGTGTCCTTTCCCAATAAAGATAGTTTATTGGACATTCCGAACTGTTCCGTGGTTTCATGGTCAGAGAATAGTCACCCATGAAAAACTCCGTTACCTAGTCCCATTTTTACTGCCCGAACTGCAGACGTATTGATTTCAGACAGTTTGTTGATACGACCTGGTTGACCTTTGACCTTGAATGGCCTTCACCTTGACAGAATTCCAAAGCAGACACTGACATTCTTCTTTAATTCATCTTTCAACGGAAGCATTAAGTATTTTTATCACAGACAGTGATTAATCATTAAGGATGTACTCTTGTAGACAAAACCTAGTCTCGTCGAAAACGGGTTTAAACCAGGTTACCTTCGCATCTCACGATCGACCTTGACCCAAGGTACACGGTAAATGTGACAATCAATCACGATCAGTGCTGTATGTTTGGTATCGCCCTATCTTGCTACACATCACATGGCTTCGGAAGAGATGTTGAATTGGGGAATCATAGCATGTTTGATAAAGAGTTCAATGACGCTTAAACGTTTCCGGTAGTCAGTAAGCATACTAGTGTATCTCGAGTTTTGAGAAACACTCCTTTAAGTATCACATATTTGACAACCTGACATTGACATTTAGGGTAGACGATAAATATAATTTTAACTGATTATTGATCCAGTTTCTCGCCTATAGATACTGCACTAACCTTAAGATGTCAAATACTTTGACCTGGAGAGTTTCATTTAACAAAGGAGTACCGTGCAGTGTACAAAAAAATGTTGTGTAGGTTCAGGCGATACTTTAACAAGGGAGTGTTGTATAGTGTAGGCTGAGGCGGGACTTGTACAAGGGAGTGGTGTGTAGTGTAGGCTAGGGAGGGACTATAACAAAGGAGTGTTGTGTAGTGAAGGCTAAGGCGGGACTATTACAAAGGAGTGTTGTGTAGTGTAGACTGAGGCGGAACTATAACAAAGGAGTGTTGTGTAGTGTAGGCTGAGGCGGAACTATAACAAAGGAGTGTTGTGTAGTGCAAGCTAAGGCGGGACTATAACATAGGAGTGTTGTGTAGTGCAGGCTGAGGCGGGACTATAACAAAGGAGTGTTGTGTAGTGTAGACTGAGGCGGGACTATAACATATGAGTGTTGTGTAGTGCAGGCTGAGGCGGGACTATAACAAAGGAGTGTTGTGTAGTGTTGGCTGAGGCGGAACTGCATGTATAACAAAGAAGTGTTGTATAGCGTAGGCTGAGGCGGAACTATAATAAAGGAGTGTTGTATAGTGTAGGCTGAGGCGGGACTTGTACACGGGAGTGGTGTGTAGTGTAGGCTGAGGCGGGACTATAACAAAGGAGTGTTGTGTAGTGTTGGCTGAGGCGGAACTGCATGTATAACAAAGAAGTGTTGTATAGCGTAGGCTGAGGCGGAACTATAATAAAGGAGTGTTGTATAGTGTGGGCTGAGGCGGGACTTGTACACGGGAGTGTTGTGTAGTGTAGGCTGAGGCGGGACTTAAACAAAGGAGTGTTGTGTAGTGTAGGCTGAGACGGGACTATAACAAAGGAGTGTTGTGTAGTGTAGGCTAAGGCGGGACTATAACAAGGGAGTGTTGTGTAGTGCAGGCTGAGGCAAGACTTGAACACAGGAGTGCCGTGTTGTTTAGGCTAATGCGGGACTTGAAAATGGGAGTGTCGTGTTGTTTAGGCTGCGGCGAGACTATAACAAAGGAGTGCCGTGTTGTTTAGGCTGCGGCGGGACTATAACAAAGGAGTGCCGTGTTGTGTAGGCTGAGACGGGACTATAACACGAGAGTGCCGTGTTGTTTAGGGTGAGGCGGGACTATAACAAAGGAGTGTTGTGTAGTGTAGGCTGAGAGGCGGGACTATAACAAAGGAGTTCCGAGTTGTTTAGGCTGAGACGGGACTATAACACGAGAGTGCCTGTTGTTAAGGGTGAGGCGGGACTATAACAAAGGAGGGTTGTGTAGGGTAGGCTGAGAGGCGGGACTATAACAAAGGAGGTCCGAGTTGTTTAGGCTGAGACGGGACTATAATACGAGAGTGCCGTGTTGTGTAGGCTGGGGAGGGACTATAACACGAGAGTGCCGTGTTGTTAAGGCTGAGGCGGGACTATAACAAAGGAGTGTTGTGTAGTGTAGGCTGAGGCGGGACTATAACACGAGAGTTTCGTGTTGTGTAGGCTGAGACGGGACTTTAACACGAGAGTGTCGTGTTGTGTAGGCTGAGGCGGGACTATAACACGATAGTGCCGTGTTGTTTAGGCTTGGGAGGGACTTTAACACGAGAGTGCCATGTTGTTTAGGCTGAGACGGGACTATAACACGAGAGTGCCGTGTTGTGTAGGCTGAGGCGGGACTATAACACGAGAGTGCCGTGTTGTTTAGGCTGAGACGGGACTATAACACGAGAGTGCCGTGTTGTGTAGGCTGAGGCGGGACTATAACACGAGAGTGCCGTGTTGTGTAGGCTGAGACGGGACTATAACACGAGAGTGCCGTGTTGTGTAGGCTGAGACGGGACTATAACACGAGAGTGCCGTGTTGTGTAGGCTGAGACGGGACTATAACACGAGAGTGCCGTGTTGTGTAGGCTGAGACGGGACTATAACACGAGAGTGCCGTGTTGTGTAGGCTGAGGCGGGACTATAACACGAGAGTGCCGTGTTGTGTAGGCTGAGACGGGACTATAACACGAGAGTGCCGTGTTGTGTAGGCTGAGACGGGACTATAACACGAGAGTGCCGTGTTGTGTAGGCTGAGACGGGACTATAACACGAGAGTGCCGTGTTGTGTAGGCTGAGACGGGACTATAACACGAGAGTGCCGTGTTGTGTAGGCTGAGACGGGACTATAACACGAGAGTGCCGTGTTGTGTAGGCTGAGACGGGACTATAACACGAGAGTGCCGTGTTGTGTAGGCTGAGGCGGGACTATAACACGAGAGTGCCGTGTTGTGTAGGCTGAGACGGGACTATAACACGAGAGTGCCGTGTTGTGTAGGCTGAGACGGGACTATAACACGAGAGTGCCGTGTTGTGTAGGCTGAGACGGGACTATAACACGAGAGTGCCGTGTTGTGTAGGCTGAGACGGGACTATAACACGAGAGTGCCGTGTTGTGTAGGCTGAGACGGGACTATAACACGAGAGTGCCGTGTTGTGTAGGCTGAGACGGGACTATAACACGAGAGTGCCGTGTTGTGTAGGCTGAGACGGGACTATAACACGAGAGTGCCGTGTTGTGTAGGCTGAGACGGGACTATAACACGAGAGTGCCGTGTTGTGTAGGCTGAGACGGGACTATAACACGAGAGTGCCGTGTTGTGTAGGCTGAGACGGGACTATAACAAAGGAGTGCCGTGTTGTTTAGGCTGAGACGGGACTATAACACGAGAATGCCGTGTTGTGTAGGCTGAGACGGGACTATAACACGAGAGTGCCGTGTTGTTTAGGCTGGGGAAGGACTATAACACGAGAGTGCCGTGTTGTGTAGGCTGAGACGGGACTATAACAAAGGAGTGCCGTGTTGTTTAGGCTGAGACGGGACTATAACACGAGAATGCCGTGTTGTGTAGGCTGAGACGGGACTATAACACGAGAGTGCCGTGTTGTTTAGGCTGGGGAAGGACTATAACACGAGAGTGCCGTGTTGTGTAGGCTGAGACGGGACTATAACAAAGGAGTGCTGTGTTGTTTAGGCTGAGACGGGACTATAACACGAGAATGCCGTGTTGTGTAGGCTGAGACGGGACTATAACACGAGAGTGCCGCGTTGTTTAGGCTTGGGAGGGACTTAACACGCGCATCGACTTTACAAACACCGCCGATGTCAATATGTGTGTTTAGTTGAACAAGGTTTACATACTAACATTAATATTCTTGGAACAGCCACGTTTTTACGAAAGTATCTAATCGCAAAGTAAAGATATGCATGCCCTTACCTGTGTTAACTGCAGTACATGTTCATACTTGACAGTATACATATCAGTACGAGATCTTTAGGAAACTCTCTGTGCTGCAGCGTTACGTAATACTTCTCTGATAACTGTCGGATTTTGTCAATATTAATTATTTCTTAAAATATCCTTTAACTATTAGGACGTTAAGTTCATTTTTCATTCTTTGAAATGAAATGTATTTGCTTTTCTCTCATACCTATTTGATCTCATATAATTACACCCATACATAGGGTTTCTGAGAAGCCAAATGAATTCACTTGACAACAAAGACATTGACAAGAATCGACATGTGTAGCCTTGACTACACACACGCGTGCATATATATTATATATTAAGATGATTTTTTTGCATTTTATTAGACTTCATTATTATCCCATATACCCGACAGCGCTGACAAAGGCACCATGTACAAAATTCAGAGCGTTGTTACTATGACAATGTGTATTCGCTAATGCGTCGGTGTCACAGGTAATAGGAACTTGTCCCTACCTGGTGACGAATTCTTTTGAAGTGTCATTTATCCATTTGTCTTGGCATTGTTGACGGTCAGACTCCGAAACCGTGTGAAATGGCCTTTTATTTAATTAACTGGAGTAACCGTCCATAACAAAGGTAGCAAACGGGATTTTTGTTTGAACATGTCAACTTATTACATACACCATCAATATGTTAAATATGTCTATATATACAGACGAGACGGACAATGAAACGTCTAACATACTGTGTTGTGACGTCTCAATGTTGGTAACTTTAGACAAGGTTATAGGCTCTCCTGGCGCGTCAACAGCGATTTAAACAGAAAAAATGAACATTTTATGACGTTTACGAAGAATTTACTGTTATCGATAACGGATTTAGTTCTTTATTTTGTTTCTGTAATTTACAGTGTGTTTAGGACACAACAACACTGGTGTCGGTGTCCAATCCTGTGGCGTCAGTGCCGCTCTAGTCGTGTCCAACCTCGTCCTATGTGTTAATTACGTAGTGATACACAATGTCTGGTTTACTGGCGAAATATTCTGTCTAGGCCCAGGTGACCTGTTACCTGTTCATCAGCATATACAAATTGGTCATTCGTGAACGATGAATATCAACCTGATGTACACGGTTATTCTCTGAACACGGGATTCCGTCGAAATCAGCTTTCATTTTCATTAACTTTCAACACAATTAACTTCAGTTATTCGTTTTGAAGCAGATAGGAGGAGTGAAATAGCTCCTTTAAATCTGCCTGGTAGGGCGTGCGATCGTAATTGATGTCACGTTAGCGAAAAACGTGCATTATAACATCTAACCTTCTTTCGCTTGAGGAAGATTTTAAGACCATGCAGTACAACACTATGCAGACGATGACATAAAACTTCAAACACTACGCAGAACGACGACGAAATAAAGTACAGCACTATCATGTAGATCGGTACAACACAATGTAGATAATAGCGTAGATCTGTACAAAAGAACGAAGACGATGACGTAGAAAAGTACAACAAACCGCAAATAATGACTATTATAATTATTTCTTTATTTCCTCCAAATTGAAGAATTACAAAAATGTGCAGTGTAGTCAAAATACAAATCAAATATTATTAATTGATACTTAAATGCACATAAATACATCATTTACCTACCGAGATGATGAGAGAAGTTGATGAATCTTGAATTAGTTTAGTAAATACAGAAAGAATGGTCACGTTAACAGCAAATCCTACAAAAGTTTCCAAGGGTTGGGGAAAGCCCTACCAGCAAGGTCCTCTCAGGCTTACCCACACATAACCACACACAAAATAAGAGAAAAAAATAGTAATTAGGTAGACATTGCTATTGTACGTACATTTGTACGTGTTATTTCATTATTAACGCTGATACAACAGCAACATTTTGTCAATAAAAAAAGCATTACGCAGTACAAAGGTTACATAATCAGTTGAGCTTAATATGTGGGGAAGGCTACCCCCAAGTAATACATGAATTAAATTATAATCAGACAAAGAGTATAAGCCGTACTAATAAAACACCATAGATCGTCTCTAAGACTTTCAGTAGTCTTCGGTGTCGGACAGTTCTGCACAATGTAGACTATGATGTCGGAAAGTACTAAACAACGTAGACTATGATGTCAGCAAGTACTACACAACGTAGTCTACGGTGTCGGCAAGTACTACATCGGCAAGTACTACACAACGTAGTCTACGGTGTCGGCAAGTACTACACAACGTAGACTACGGTGTCGGCAAGTACTACACAACGTAGTCTACGGTGTCGGCAAGTACTACACAACGTAGACTACGGTGTCGGCAAGTACTACACAACGTAGTCTACGGTGTCGGCAAGTACTACACAACGTAGTCTACGGTGTCGGCAAGTACTACACAACGTAGTCTACGGTGTCGGCAAGTACTACACAACGTAG
>NW_018408429.1:564512-569521 GCF_002113885.1 Mizuhopecten yessoensis
CATGCCAATGAGGTTGATAGTGAGAGTGAACTATTGTCCATGCCTATGAGGTTGATAGTGAGAGTGAACTATTGTCCATGTCTATGATGTTGATAGTGAGATTGAACTATTCTCCATGCCAATGAGGTTGATAGTGAGAGTGAACTATTGTCCATGCCTATGAGGTTGATAGTGAGAGTGAACTATTGGCCATGTCTATGATGTTGATAGTGAGATTGAACTATTGTCCATGCCTATGAGATTGATAGTGAGAGTGAACTATTCTCCATGCCAATGAGGTTGATAGTGAGAGTGAACTATTGTCCATGCCTATGAGGTTGATAGTGAGAGTGAACTATTGGCCATGTCTATGATGTTGATAGTGAGATTGAACTATTGTCCATGCCTATGAGATTGATAGTGAGAGTGAACTATTCTCCATGCCAATGAGGTTGATAGTGAGAGTGAACTATTGTCCATGCCTATGAGGTTGATAGTGAGAGTGAACTATTGTCCATGTCTATGATGTTGATAGTGAGATTGAACTATTGTCCATGTCTATGATGTTGATAGTGAGATTGAACTTCTGTCCATGCCTATGAGGTTGATAGTGAGAGTGAACTACTGTCTATGCCTATGAGGTTGATAGTGAGAGTGAACTACTGCCTATGCCTATGAGGTTGATAGTGAGAGTGAACTATTGTCCATGTCTATGATGTTGATAGTGAGAGTGAACTATTGCCCATGTCTATGATGTTGATAGTGAGATTGAACTATTGTCCATGGCTATGAGATTGATAGTGAGAGTGAACTATTCTCCATGCCAATGAGGTTGATAGTGAGAGTGAACTACTATCTATGCATATGAGGTTGATAGTGAGAGTGAACTATTGTCCATGCCTATGAGATTGATAGTGAGAGTGAACTACTATCCATGCCTATGAGGTTGATAGTGAGAGTGAACTATTGTCCATGCCTATGAGGTTGATAGTGAGAGATGAACTGTTGTCCATGCCTATGAGATTGATAGTGATATTGAACTTCTGTCCATGCCTATGAGGTTGATAGTGAGAGTGAACTATTGTCCATGCCTATGAGGTTGATAGTGAGAGTGAACTACTGTCTATGCCTATGAGGTTGATAGTGAGAGTGAACTATTGTCCATGCCTATGAGATTGATAGTGATATTGAACTTCTGTCCATGCCTATGAGGTTGATAGTGAGAGTGAACTACTGTCCATGCCTATGAGGTTGATAGTGAGAGTGAACTACTGTCTATGCCTATGAGGTTGATAGTGAGAGTGAACTATTGTCCATGCCTATGAGATTGATAGTGATATTGAACTTCTGTCCATGCCTATGAGGTTGATAGTGAGAGTGAACTACTGTCTATGCCTATGAGGTTGATAGTGAGAGTGAACTACTGCCTATGCCTATGAGGTTTATAGTGAGAGTTATTATCCATGCCTATGTGCTATAATGGTATTTACTTTGCCCTCGTGCTGGTGAAAAAGAATGTATGTTCTCTCCTCGATTTCTGGCCATTTATGAAAGACCACATCTCCGTCATTGTAGTGAGTTTATTTCTTCTGATTACAGATCTGAGTATATATGAACAGGTTAGCAATACAAATGTCGAACCATTCAATAAATTCAGTTTAATATCCTTAAAAAAAACCAAGGGAGGTCACCATAAAAATGGGTATTTTCAAATTCCTTAAGATAAATAAACATCACCATTTCAAAGTTAAAAAACACTTCTCAGATTTTCTAGCCCGCAATGTATTGAAAACAATTATCATACTCTTCAGATATACTTGTTCATAAAAAGCGTAGGCAGACATATCTTGTTCGTCTACAACCAACTTACTTGAATTGTATTTTGTTTACACAACTGGAAAAAGGTAACCCATGCTAAATACTTGTAGTATCATTAAAAATCAGAAAGACAACGAGCTTGTTTTTATTTCGACGTAAGCAGACACTACGCGTACGTTTCCCGCGGTTTTCACCTGTGCTGTCGTGGTAATACACCTGTGTCGTAGGTATATTATACTGTGATGTCGGTGGTGTATTGATTGCAAGGGACACTCCCGCTACCTGTGGTTACCTGTGGTGACGAAGGTCAGTCAGTTGACCCCCGGGAAAGTTTTACGTCGGCATCCCCTTTGAACAAATAAGCTTTGATAATACGGTATCCGTTGAAGAGGCTTGGCTGATGTATTATCCATCATCGTTCACCACTTTTTCCTTTTTGCCTGTCTACGTTTTGTGTGTAGATAAGCTAAATATGAATGACACGTCCTGCCGGGGTGCTGAATGGGTCGGGAGTTTGTCAAGTCATTAACCACTGGGGTCTACACTCCAGTGTGTACCGGCGAACTCGGGAGATACAAAAGCCCCCTCCGCCGTACCCCGGGTGATCCTCCTCGCTAATGATGCCACTATAGCGCAGTTTATAAGAATAGAACTATAAACGATAAACACACACACAAGGTTACTCGCTTACTTTCCTGTTATTGCTTACTATTTACACCTTGATTTTGCCCCAGATTGAAAATTCACCTTTCACACAATTTTTGGGAATTCCAGAAAATCTGTAACGGAACATATCAAGTCATTTGTGTAAAGTTTAGCAGTGTTGGTTGGCACACCCAATTGTTATAGGATCCGTATGTTTAGCTCCAAATGTGCTACACGGCGAAAACTGGCATTGTATAGTTAACAAAAGTCGTGATGGAAATCGGGTTCTTATATTTAACATAAAGAAAGAAATGTTTGTGCTTTTACATATCATGTTGACTTTCTAATGGAAATAATAGATAGATTCCGAACCTAGCCTTCACTCTCGAAAGTCAATCTGTTCTCGAAGGATTATGTTCAGGAACTCTTTCTATAATAAATGTGAACGATTACTTTCTTCGTTGACGAACAATAAACAGTACTTGGCCCGTGTAATCTATCGCTTGTATGTAACACTCGCAAAGATCCTGCGATTTCTAGATTAATTGATAGTATTATTAGCCGCTTCAAATAAAAACGAGTGAATATTCCAAACTGTTTGTCAGTGTATTGTGAGATTTAAGTAGTGTACGTACATTCTTCCCTATCACACATTATTAGTACAAAATGATTTGATGAGTAAAATCACGGACTTAATCTATAATTCCGTGCTAAAATCCAAGTGAGTACGTATACTGACAGCTGCAAAAAGACCCCTCACAGCCGACAACCTAAACGCTCCGGTCATTGCACATTCCTCTAGATTCTCTTTATTAAAGAGGACACGGTTGATAGAATTGGTTAGTGGGATAATTGTTTAATGAATTTGAAAATCTGGGGTTTCCCAGTTTGGACCACCTCAGCATCAAATATTCGTCACTTCTTTTCCTGAATTTGGCATATACGACGAAACCTTGCATAACTAAGATAAAAATGTGTAGCTTCTACTCATGGGTCAACACCTAGCTTATCTCAAGTATCTTCTTCAAACACCCTAAAGCATAACTAGTTCATAACGCATTACATATTTAATTGGTTTCGTGCCTTCAAACTTATCAAACAATTAAACCGTGATAGCGAATAGCTAAAACAGTATATCAATGGCGGCACGCGGCTTATTACCGTTGCCGGGGTACACACCATTCAAAGAATTTTATCAATGGTCTACAGGTAAATGTATGTTTTAGTGTGGTTTACTATTCGTCCTCAGGTGTGTTTCTTAGTGGGACAATCATGACATTACATAGTTTACCTTCCTTCTCCCCAGATTACAGTATTGATCGACGCTTTTGGAGAGGGACATTTGAAGTATGCATTTCCTGTTCCCGACGTCCTCCACGCCTTCGTGTACCGGGGTTTTGTCAGACGTTTCTCAGCAAACATTTATTTTGAGGACGGTTAGAATTTGCACCCATTAGGATTTTAATTTTATACAAATATGGCACTTGATACGTTGAGGACTGTCCATACAATGTGTAGAATATAACGGGAAAACGAATCAACGATATATGAATGTATTCAGAACATGAAAAAGGGACGCTTTGAAATCAGAGACTATGTTTGCATCGTCGCATAGGCATACTATAATTAAAAAGGTATTCAAACAAAAGTTCTCCAGTTTGACAATACTTGGAGACATTGCTGAAATAAAAGCGGACAGAAAAATGTCCCAGCAATGTGAGCAGAGACGTATTATACGTCTCTGATGTGAGTATGTACACGACATACACGAGTATATATCAGTAACCCAGCAATGTGAGTATGGACACGACATACACGGGTATATATCAGAAACACAGCAATGTGAGTATGTACACGACATACACGGGTATATATCAGTACCCCAGCAATGTGAGTATTGTACACGACATACACGAGTATATATCAGTACCCCAGCAAAGTGAGTATGTACACGACATACACGGGTATATATCAGTACCCCAGCAATGTGAGTATTGTACACGACATACACGGGTATATATCAGTAACCCAGCAATGTGAGTATGTACACGACATACACGAGTATATAACAGTTACCCTGCAGTGTGAGTATTGTACACGACATACACGGGTATATATCAGTAACCCATCAAAGTGAGTATGTACACGACATACACGGGTATATAACAGGTACCCTGCAGTGGGAGTATTGTACACGACATACACGGGCATATATCAGTAACCCAGCAATTTGAGTATGTACACGACATACACGGGTATATATCAGTAATACAGCAATGTGAGTATGTACACAACATACACGAGTATATATCAGTACCCCAGCAATGTGAGTATGTACACGCCATACACGAGTACATATCAGTAACCCAGCAATGTGACTATTGTACACGACATACACGAGTATATATCAGTAACCCAGCAATGTGAGTATGTACACGACATACACGGGTATATAACAGTTACCCTGCAGTGTGAGTATTGTACACGACATACACGGGTATATATCAGTAACACAGCAATGTGAGTATGTACACGACATACACGGGTATATATCAGTAACCCAGCAA
>NW_018408429.1:569712-571018 GCF_002113885.1 Mizuhopecten yessoensis
TGGGTGTGACCTACACGTGTTGAGTACTCTGTGGGTGTGACTTACACGTGTTGAGTACTCTGTGGGTGTGACTTACATATGTTGGGTACTCTGTGGGTGTGACTTACACATGTTGGGTACTCTGTGGGTGTGACTTACATATGTTGGTCACTCTATTGATGTGACTTACACATGTTGGGTACTCTATTGATGTGACTTACACATGTTACACGACATACACAGGTATATATCAGTAACCCAGCAATGTGAGTATGTACACGACATACACGAGTATATATCAGTAACAAAGCAATGTGAGTATGTACACGACATACACTGGTATATATCAGTAACACAGCAATGTGAGTATGTACACGACATACACAAGTATATATCAGTAACAAAGCAATGAGAGTATGTACACGACATACACTGGTATATAACAGTAACACAGCAATGTGAGTATTGTACAGGACATACAAGGGTATATATCAGTAACCCGGCAATGTGAGTATATACCCGTGTATGTCGTGTACATACGCACATTGCTTTGTTACTGATATACACGAGTATATATCAGTAACCCAGCAATGTTAGTATGTACACGACATACACGGGAATATATCAGTAACACAGCAATGTGAGTATGTACACGACATACACGGGTATATATCAGTAACACAGCAATGTGAGTATTGTACAGGACATACACGGGTATATATCAGTAACCCGGCAATGTGAGTATGTACACGACATACACGGGTATATATCAGTAAGCCAGCAATGTGAGTATTGTACCGGACATACACGGGTATATACTCACATTGCCGGGTTACTGATATATACTCGTGTATGTCGTTTACAATACTCACATTGCTGGCTTACTGATATATACCCGTGTATCTCGTGTACATACTCACATTCCTGGGTTACTGATATATTGTCGTGTACATACTCACTTTGCTTGGTTACTGATATATACCCGTGTATTGTACACGACATACACGAGTATATATCAGTAACCAAGCAATGTGAGTACGTACACGACATACACAGGTTTATATCAGTAACCCAGTAATGTGAGTATGTACAAGACATACACAGGTATATATCAATAACCCAGCAATGTGAGTATGTACACGACATACACGGGTATATATCAGTAACCCAGCAATGTGAGTATGTACACGACATACACGGGTATATATCAGTAACCCAGCAATGTGAGTATGTACACGACATACACGTGTATATATCAGTAACCAAGCAAAGTGAGTATGTACACGACATACACGAGTATATATCAGTAACCCAGCAATGTGAGTAT
>NW_018408429.1:578657-585580 GCF_002113885.1 Mizuhopecten yessoensis
TGGGTGTGACCTACACGTGTTGAGTACTCTGTGGGTGTGACTTACACGTGTTGAGTACTCTGTGGGTGTGACTTACATATGTTGGGTACTCTGTGGGTGTGACTTACACATGTTGGGTACTCTGTGGGTGTGACTTACATATGTTGGTCACTCTATTGATGTGACTTACACATGTTGGGTACTCTATGGGTGTGACTTACACATGTTGGGCACTCTATGGGTGTGACCTACACATGTTGGGTACTCTATTGATGTGACTTACACATGTTGGGTACTCTGTGGGTGTGACTTACACGTGTTGAGTACTCTGTGGGTGTGACTTACACGTGTTGAGTACTCTGTGGGTGTGACTTACACGTGTTGAGTACTTTGTGGGTGTGACTTACATATGTTGGGTACTCTGTGGGTGTGACTTACACATGTTGGGTACTCTGTCGGTGTGACTTACACATGTCAGGTACTCTGTGGGTGTAATATAGCTATGGCTGTACTGGTGGTAGTCGAAATTAATGGAAATATCCCACTATTTCTATACTTATAAAAACGTTATAAATTTGAACTACAGAACATCTCTGTTACCGTTTATGTTTCTTAATTGTTGACATAACAGTGACAAGCCATCTGGCTGTGTTCTCCCTGTATATAACTTTACCCCTCAGACAAGGTCATATACGTCTCTCAAGGTCACCGTTATCAGACAGTGAAACAAACAATATGATTTGCGGGGGACATATGGCTTACATGTCCCTCCTTTGGTACTACACCCCTATCTCCAGCCACGGTCGTTAAGATAGCCTTCTCATTTTTACCAATAATAACTAATTCCCATTTCCGGCGATGGTGGATATAGTTTGTTTCAGCCATTACGAAACAAACATCTTTGTGCAGTGTTAATTTTTTATTTCAAAATATTGATTACGTTTAATGGAAAAAATTTCCATTTTCACACACTCGATTATATTTCAAATGAAAGAAACCAGTCGAGCCTTTGATTTGCACCTTGTATCGCGAGTTCTACTTTTATCTATGGCGAGCTCTCCTCTACACATCGAAATAAACTTGTCTACCATTCAGTCAGGCATTGTGTACACCCTTGTAAACGTCCTTTTGGTTTGTCATAACAGAGTCAATGACATCTCACTTCTGAAACCATAATACATTGTATTTTATACATGAGACTAATACACATATGCTTTCGGGATTGCTCCCTGGTTGATCCTACCTACCATTGGAGACTTACTCCTTGGGTTGTAACTTTGAAATAGTGGAGGTTCCCACCCCATAACCATATATAAATGTTCCATTGCTAAGCATAAACACATACTTGACACAGTCATGATATTATAATCGACTACGGGGTCTGGTCCCAACCATAGGGACTTAGATTCTGGACTATAATTTTGACAGGATTGAGATCCCCTACCCATAACCATAAATATACCATACGCTGGGCATAAATATCGGATGAGCAATAAAGGCTCTCTGGGACCCTTGTTCCTCACATTTTGTGCAGCCGAAATGATAACGAAGGAGTTAATATCGTTTAACTTTGAAATTTCATTAAGGAAAACTGTTAGACTTGACGGCGGGATATTCTGGAATTTCCAAAATCTACCCCATGTATTCCGTACTGTTATACAATGAACTCGTATCAATCTTAAATTTGTACAATACAGATACAGTATATGTAAATCATGTAAAATTTGAGTGACAGGTGTCAATATTTGTTGGTATCAATAACCCGTGATCATTGTCTGCTAGGTAAGCTATAGCACTAATCCTATTACGTAATGTGGTGACTAGTGGTAAAATGTTCTGATAAGAAAATAAATGTATGTGTGCCGTCTTCCGAGGTTTTAGGGTAGCTCGACACGTGATTCTTATCTCAGATGTTACCAAGGATGTACATGTAGATACCATAGAGAATTAACGTACTGTGACAGGTTATATGGTCAAACTCCATCAGAAAGTCTTTTAATTTTGTTAAGTTAAATGTTAACTTCAATTACTTTATAAGAAAAATTCGTAATAAAATTGAATTAACGAATAGTAGGATTAAATAAAAAAAAAATATTTTCGGACAGATAATTGTTTGGTTATTGCTGAATCTCGCCCAGGTTAAAGGAGTACCTGATTTGAAAGCAGTTTTGATGTTAGTCGTTTCTAGAAATGAAGAGCTGTTTTCGTTTAAGTATCAGTAAGTTTTGACCAGACTACGCGACCTTAAGTGATACTGCTTGAACAACGGTTACTCCGCATGACCATAGACAAATGTTACCCCACATAACCATAGACACATGTTACTCCGCATGACCATAGACAAATGTTACCCCACATAACCATAGACACATGTTACTCCGCATGACCATAGACAAATGTTACCCCACATAACCATAGACACATGTTACTCCGCATGACCATAGACAAATGTTACCCCACATAACCATAGACACATGTTACTCCGCATGACCATAGACAAATGTTACCCCACATAACCATAGACACATGTTACTCCGCATGACCATAGACAAATGTTACCCCACATAACCATAGACACATGTTACTCCGCATGACCATAGACAAATGTTACTCCGCATGACCATAGACACATGTTACTCCGCATGACCATAGACACATGTTACTCCGCATGACCATAGACAAATGTTACTCCGCATGACCATAGACAAATGTTACTCCGCATGACCATAGACACATGTTACTCCGCATGACCATAGACACATGTTACTCCGCATGACCATAGACAAATGTTACTCCGCATGACCATAGACAAATGTTACTCCGCATGACCATAGACACATGTTACTCCGCATGACCATAGACACATGTTACTCCGCATGACCATAGACAAATGTTACTCCGCATGACCATAGACAAATGTTACTCCGCATGACCATAGACACATGTTACTCCGCATGACCATAGACACATGTTACTCCGCATGACCATAGACAAATGTTACTCCGCATGACCATAGACAAATGTTACTCCGCATGACCATAGACACATGTTACTCCGCATGACCATAGACACATGTTACTCCGCATGACCATAGACAAATGTTACCCCACATAACCATAGACACATGTTACTCCGCATGACCATAGACAAATGTTACTCCGCATGACCATAGACAAATGTTACTCCGCATGACCATAGACAAATGTTACTCCGCATGACCATAGACAAATGTTACTCCGCATGACCATAGACAAATGTTACTCCGCATGACCATAGATAAATGTTACCCCGCAAAACCGTAGACAAATATTACTCCGCAAAACCGTAGACAACGTTTACTCAGCAGGACCATAGACACATATTACTCCACAAAACCGTAGCCAACGGTTACTCTGCAGGACCAAACACAACGGTTACACCACAGGACCAAACACAACGGTTACCCCACAGGACCAAACATAACTGTTACACCACAGGACCAAACATAACTGTTTCACCACAGGACCAAACACAACGGTTACCCCACAGGACCAAACATAACTGTTACACCACAGGACCAAACATAACTGTTTCACCACAGGACCAAACACAACGGTTACCCCACAGGACCAAACATAACTGTTACACCACAGGACCAAACATAACTGTTTCACCACAGGACCAAACACAACGGTTACCCCACAGGACCAAACATAACTGTTACACCACAGGACCAAACATAACTGTTTCACCACAGGACCAAACACAACGGTTACCCCACAGGACCAAACATAACTGTTACACCACAGGACCAAACATAACTGTTTCACCACAGGACCAAACACAACGGTTACCCCACAGGACCAAACATAACTGTTACACCACAGGACCAAACATTGTTTGGTTGTACGATATGTTAGTCCGGCCATTCAGTGGACATTGTTCAGTTATACGATACATTGTTCGGATATACGATATGTTAGCATGGCCATTCAGTGGACAATGTCCGGATATACCATATGTAAGTCTGGCCACTCCATGAACAATGCATATGTTGTGATCACAGATATAGGGCCGTGATCACAGTAAAGGGCCGTTATCACAGATATAGGATCGTGATCACAGATATAGGACCGTAAACATAGACATAGGGTCGTGATCACAGATATAGGGCCGTTATCACAGATATATGGCCGTTATCACAGATATAGCGTCGTGATCACAGATATAGCGTCGTAATCACAGACACGGGGCCGTTAGCACAGATATAGGGCCGTTATCACAGATATAGGGTCGTGATCACAGATATAGGGCCGTTATAACAGATATAGCGTCGTGATCACAGATATAGCGTCGTGATCACAGACACGGGGCCTTTATCACAGACACGGGGCCGTTATCAAAGATATAGGGCCGTTATCACAGATATAGGGCCGTTATCACAGATATAGAGCCGTTATCACAGATGTAGGGCCGTTTTCACAGATATAGGGCCTTGATCACAAATATAGCGTCCTGATTACAGATATAGCGTCGTGATCACAGATATAGGGCCTTTATCACAGATATAACGTCGTGATCACAGATATAGGGCCGTTATCACAGATATAGGGCCGTTATTACAGATATAGCGTCGTGATCACAGATATAGGGCCGTTATCACAGACACGGGGCCGTTATCACAGATATAGGGCCGTTATCACAGATATAGCGTCGTGATCACAGATATAGGGCCGTTATCACAGATTTAGGGCCGTNTATAGGGCCGTTATCACAGATATAGGGTCGTGATCACACATACAGGGCCGTTATCACACATTAAGGGCCGTGATCACAGATTTAGGGCCGTGATCACAGATTTAGGGCCGTTATCACAGACATGCGGCCGTGATCACATGACTCCTTCCCCGTGTACTTTAATTCGGGTTGCCAATTCAACGACGAATTGTGGGATTTCGGTGGATATACGATTTTAAGTATGATTTATTTTTTGTTATGAAAATGACATGTTTGTATGAATATGCTGAAAGTATATATTTTTGCATAATTCTGTGTAAAAAATAAAAAGCGTAAAAAGGTTATTTTGTGACCATGTCCATTTACTGTGGTGCACACAACGCGTCGGGGTCATCTAAACACAAGTATTTGGCGACTGCCAAGATACACAGTGCCTTGCTGGGATAAGTAGGNACTACTGTCACTTGGACGACTCGGGGTAACACCAAGCTTCTGAACATGCCAACATTCGGCTCGAAAGTACTCCATAATTCATGAAACGATGTTATATATTTGCAACACATGTGCCACATAGCGTTGGGGACTGCAGTTGTACTGCAGGCAATGCGGGGAATGTCTGCCATCTCGGAGCGCTATGTGTATCCATGTACCACACTCCTCCATCACAATATGCTTTGGCATGCTCCCAAACTCAAATCCTTCCAAGAGGCAGTTTTTAGCTTTTTTACCACATTAGGTTTCAGAAGACTCGATCCCTTGTATGGAATAAAACCCCACACTTGATTCCCCCGAACCAGTGCCATCAATACTAACGAAGAGTTATATATAGATAGATCTGGTTTTTCTGTTCATGCAAAACTAACTTTACAAAAACTAAAGCTGACTGGGCCCGATAGGACTATTGTGGTTTGAGTTGTAACCTTCATGCGGCCCTGCTCCCAGATGGCAAGCTGCTGCCAGGTCCCTGTGCACGCGCGTCCGGTGATTACATACGCCATTGTATTATGTTTGGTACTATGACGCGTGATGTACCAATATTTTGTGGTGACATGTCTTCAAAGCTGTCGACTTGCCTTTGTTCGGAGTAAGACTTTTATGCGGTGCCAACGGATCACCCCTCTTATCAGTCATAATTCCCGAGTCATTTGACATTCATAATTCAATAAAAGCAACATATTTAGCAGGCGTCTAATTACTAGAACAATCAACTCAGACATGTTATTACCAGGAAATTGAACATGGTGGGACCTACCATAGAGAATGTGTTTGGTTCAGCATTGATAATACTACTGTAGTACCTCCATGATGATTTCATGCAGTTGGAAATCAAATTGCCAAATAAATTTCAAACAGTAACGAGAACGCTTACCCAGACGTTGGGTAGTGTTGAGGTATCTAGAGCCTATGGCAGTGAGCTATAGCCCTTGATTAGCGTTGTTCTGTTGGTCTCAGCAGCATCAAACGCTAGATAATGCTGTAATCCCGCCTGATTTTGTCGGATTTATCCGACTACATCTTTGTATGTCGTTTGCAGCATCAATTAACATCGAGTGTGTACAGTTCCGGCGCGGATGTATTGTTATATTTATTGTTACATAATTTGTACTTGCACCACCCACGATTTGGATGAGGATGAAAGTGATTTTCAGATCTTGAAAAAAATGGAGATATGATAAAATCCATTGCAACATGGTGCGGTCTAGACAGCACACAATTCTACCATCTGTACAACCTCTCCTACATAGCCGTCTGAGTGATCGTTACTGAGACAGTTCTACGCCATCACTATGCACTGTAGTCAGTGTAACAATGCATACCTAATGTCTTACAACGACGTATACCTTAGGCAAGGAAATGAGTCAGATAGTTAGGGGATCAATATGACTGATTGTGTGGTTCAGCTGGTTAGGGGATCAATGTGACAGGTTGTGTGGTTCAGGTGGTTAGGGGATCAATATGTCAGGTGGTGTGGTTCAGCTGGTTAGGGGATCAATATGACAGGTTGTGTGGTTCAGCTGGTTAGGGGATCAATATGACAGATTGTGTGGTTCAGCTGGTTAGGGGATCAATGTGACAGGTTGTGTGGTTCAGCTGGTTAGGGGATCAATATGTCAGGTTGTGTGGTTCAGCTGGTTAGGGGATCAATATGACAGGTTGTGTGGTTCAGCTGGTTAGGGGATCAATATGACAGGTTGTGTGGTTCAGCTGGTTAGGGGATCAATATGACA
>NW_018408429.1:588509-593789 GCF_002113885.1 Mizuhopecten yessoensis
TGATGTGTGGTCCTATCCTCATCTTATATTGATGTGTGATCCTATCCTCATCTTATATTGATGTGTGGTCCTATCCTCATCTTATATCGATGTGTGGTCCTATCCTCATCTTATATTGATGTGTGATGTGTGGTCCTAACCTCATCTTATATTGATTAGTGATCCTATCCTCATCTTATATTGATGTGTGATGTGTGGTCCTATCCTTATCTATATATTGATGTGTGGTCCTATCCTCATCTTATATTGATGTGTGATCCTATCCTCATCTTATATTGATGTGTGGTCTTATCCTCATCTTATATCGATGTGTGGTCCTATCCTCATCTTATATTGATGTGTGATGTGTGGTCCTATCCTCATCTTAGTTTGATGTGTGGTCCTATCCTCATCTTATATTGATGTGTGATCCTATCCTCATCTTTGTATTGATGTGTGATGTGTGGTCCTATCCTCATCTTATATTGATGTGTGATGTGTGGAGAAGAACTCATCTTATATTGATTAGTGATCCTATCCTCATCTTAGTTTGATGTGTGCTTCTATCCTCATTTTATATTTATGTGTGGTCCTATCCTCATCTTATATTGATGTGTGGTCCTATCCTCATCTTATATTGATGTGTGATCCTATCCTAATATTTATTGATGTTTGATGATACCTGGTAGAATAAAGTTTAAGAACAAAGAATATAGTTTGAGTAGAGGGCTTAAAATAAATTTAAACAAAAAAAAACATTAAAAATATTCACGTGAAAAAAAAAATGAAAAAAAAATCCGTCGAATTGAGCTTAGCAGGTGCTCGAACCAGAGACGTATTATACGTCTCTGCTCGAACTAACCTCGAACCCGGAAGTAATCGTTCCATTATATTTTCTTTTCTTTAGGTCGACATGCTGCTAAAAAGCAATGAGTTCCGAACATACGTTTGTGAAATCGTCAGGGAACGAGGATGAATTGTTTTGATCGCTATCCGAAGATTCCTCCGAAACATCCTTTGGAATACTTGATGTAGGTTAAATCAACATAATCCATCTTCTTAAGCATATGCATACATTTTATAATCATGGTTTTACGAAAATTCATCCAATCGTATATTTTGTTCCATCAATTTGCAAACATCAGCAAAAATGTTTGCAAGTGTCATGGCGGATGAGCACATGGTCTGAACTGTGGCTTTTGTGTGTAGAAGAAAAACATGATACAGACTTGTTTTTGAAGGATTACGAGCTCCCAAGTGATATCTTACCGTACCATCTAATTATAAAACAGGTGTGTGACACTTTTTAAATGTCATATGAACGTGTATTACCGTGAAGTACAGCTGTGTATTGGGTTGGTAAAATGGGGACGTGCCGGGGCTTGCTAATTCTCTCAAAATGAAAGTTAACAGTTAATATTACACTTTGGATTATCAATATTAACTGTAACTTTTCATATGGATACATGATTCGTTTGATGTACTCAATTTCATTTTACATGATAGTTAGAATGAATAACACAACCGGCGGACGTGTGTATTGGGACGTGGTATAAATGGAGGAGTTATTGATAACATTTATGGTGGATATTCGAGTGATGTAATGTGAAAATATTTATAAACAAAGTGGAAGTTAAAATTGTTGAAATATTTTATTACATAATCCGATTGAAGGATGTTATTTCAGGCTGTAATATTTTGTTCTGTTTTTTGTTGTGTTTTTTTTCAATTTTAGTTTTACATAGGTCCGGGTATACAAGTTTTACTTTGGGCATATGACCATGTGTGTATGATGGTGAAGTTGCCGCTTTGTGATTAATCTCTGCTCTTTAATTGGATAATCAGAATTAATCCAAGAGCAATAAACGATTATGGCAAACATGCATGTATTCTTCGTCCGTCGTCGTCTGCCGTACACGCTTTGTCCGTCGTCGTCTACCGTACACTATTCGTCCGTAAACTGTCAACATTTTAAAATTCTTCTCAAGTTCCACCAGTGGGATTAAGCTGAAACTTGCCTGAAATGATCCTGAGATGGTCCTGACCAAGTGTTGTTATTTTTGGGGTTGATCAGTCAAGATTCCAAGATGGCCACGGTGCCGCCATCTTGAAAAACTCATTTTTAACTTCTACTCCAGTTCCACTGGTGCCATTGAGCTGAAAATTGGTGGGGATGTTAAGGACGAAAAGCCGACAAAGTGTTGTTATTTTTCGGCCTCCTAAAAACTTTGACATGGCAACCACGGCAGCCATTTTGTAACATGATTGCACAATCTGTTTTATAATATAAGCTTCCTCTTAAGTTCCAGCAGTGAGATTCAGCTCAAACTTTCCTGAAATGATTCTGAGATGGTCTTGGCCAAGTGTTTTTATTTTTCAGTTCGGTCTGAAATCCAAGATACCTGCAATGGCCGCCATCTTGAAAAACACATTTCAAACTTCTTCTCAAGTTCCACCAGTTGGTTTCAACTCAAACTTACCTGAAATGATTCTGAGATGGTTCTGACCAAGTGTTGTTAGCTCACCTGGCACGAAGTGAAGCAGTTTCAGCATCTTCAGTCGTTCGTCTGTCGTCCGTCCATCCATCGTCCGTCGTCTGTCGTCCGGCGTCAATATTTTACTTTAAACGACTTCTTCTTAATAACCAAAAGGCCTAGGGTGATGATATTTGGCCAGAAGCAAACTGGGATGAAGGGCTACAAAGTTTGTTAAAATTAATGACCTTCAGCCATTTTCAAGGTCACAGGGGTCAAATATGTGAAAAACTTTAAACATCTTCTTCTCGATAACCAAACTGCCCAGGGAGATGATATTTGGCCAGTAGCATGCTTGGGTGAAGGGCTACCAAGTTTGTTCAAATAAATGACCTTCAATTATATTCAAGGTCACAGGGGTCAATTGTCTTAAAAAACCTTTAAACAACTTCTTCTGAATAACCAAAATGCCCAGGGTGATGATATTTGGCCAGTAGCATGCTGAGATGAAGGGCTACAAAGTTTGTTCAAATGAATGACCTTCACCCATATTCAAGGTCACAGGGGTCAAATATGTTAAAAACTTTAAACAACTTCTTCTGAATAACCAAAATGCCCAGGGTGATGATATTTGGCCAGTAGCATGCTGAGATGAAGGGCTACAAAGTTTGTTCAAATGAATGACCTTCACCCATATTCAAGGTCACAGGGGTCAAATATGTTAAAAACTTTAAACAACTTCTTCTGAATAACCAAAATGCCCAGGGTGATGATATTTAGTCAGTAGCATACTAGGATCAAGGGCTACCAAGTTTGTTTAAATGTATGACCTTGAATCATATTCAAGGTCACAAGGAGCAAATATGTTCAAAATATTTAAACAACTTGTTCTGAATAACCAAAAGGCTCAGGATGTTGATATTTAGTCAGTAGCATGCTGGGATCAAGGACTACTATGTTTGTTAAAGTGAATGACTTTGACTTATATTCAAGGTCACAGGGGTCAAATTTGTTTAAAATCTTTAATCGACCTCTTCTGAATAACCATGGGTCCCAGGATGTTGATACTTTGCAAGTTGCATCCTGAGATGAAAGGCTATAAAATTTGTTCAACATAATGACTTTGTTCGACTTTCAATCACAGGGGTGAAATGTTTAAAAAAAAAATAACAGGTTCTTTTGAATGAATTTTAATCATAAATACTGATATTTTATTTTGCCTGTAGCTTTATTTTAGATCACTTTTAAGGTTACAAGTGTGAGATTTATACCAGGTGAGCGATGCAGGCCCATTGGGCCTCTTCTTATTTTTTGGGTTGCTCAGTAATCCAAGATGGCTGCCATGGCAGTATTGCACAATCCTAATTGTTGTCAGTACCACTATACTGCTACTGAGTATGTATACTACAATAGTACTAGGGTCTGTTAAAGTCAGATGACCGTTAAGGCCCATGGGCCTCTTGTTACACGTAATGTCCCTTTGTAGTATTTTACTTCCTGTCTGTTCCAGAAATTGTGAAGTCGGTGTTCTTCAAGCTATTTAGTAAGTTTGTACTAACAATGTGGTCTGGTAAATTGTTCCATATATATACTGCTTTCGTTCTTAGAGAGAATGCATTTTCTGTAGTGATGACCTTGCATACCTAGCAAATATTTTCATGGAGTTTTTCCTTTCGAGCTGGACCTTTCTGAAGTGTCTGACGACATTCTGGCCTTAAAAACTGTGTTCCCCCTCGTTCTATTGTCCTCTCAACGCCTTATGTCTCCCCATGTATTGTTATTGTCATGTAAGTGTAAGCAGTTTCAGCATCTTCAGTCGTTCGGGATACGACAGATTTTCCCCATTCCAGGTAGATGTTTGGTTGTTTTCTTCTTGGTGTTGATGACAAAGGCATGTGAAAAAGTGACACAATGAGATAAGTATCCCAAAAAAATCAGTTAGATTCCAACATTTTAATAGTAAAATAAGTCATGCTTTGGACTTGAGGCCTCCTACGTCTTTTTTTGTAAGTTGTCCATCATATCATCTCATGTAAACCAAATTCATCACTCATTACTCCACTTGTCGTTGCATGTGCAATTTCCATGTCTTTTATTTCCTTTTCCTTTTTGCTCGTTTGTTAACTTTTCCATAAATACACATATGTACAATGTATGTGTTCTAACTTTCGATTTTAAGGATGCCAGAGATTAAAAATAGCTTAATTAAACAATATACTTTGCACATATACAAACATGGATGAAATAGCATGGATTTCCACGCAAATTTTGTAGGAACTTTTTAATGCATCCTAGGCCAGAATTTAGAAATTTGCTTGCACAAGTCCAATCTATCAGATAAGTGGTGTCTGGGTACTATCAGATTAGTGGTGTCTGGATACTATCAGATTAGTGGTGTCTGGGTACTATCAGATTAGTGAAGACTGGGTACTATCAGATTAGTGGTGTCTGGATACTATCAGATTAGTGGTATCTGGATACTATCAGATAAGTGGTGTCTGGGTACTATCAGATTAGTGGTGTCTTGGTACTAGCAGATTAGTGGTGTCTGGGTACTATCAGATTAGTGGTGTCGGGGAACTATCGGATAAGTGGTGTCTGGATACTATCAGATTAGTGGTGTCTGGGTACTATCAGATTAGTGGTGTCTGGGAACTATCAGATAAGTGGTGTCTGGGTACTATCAGATAAGTGGTATCTTGGTACTATCAGATTAGTGGTGTCTGGGTACTATCAGATTAGTGGTGTCTGGGAACTATCAGATAAGTGGTGTCTGGATACTATCAGATTAGTGGTGTCTGGGAACTATCAGATAAGTGGTGTCTGG
>NW_018408429.1:594197-596428 GCF_002113885.1 Mizuhopecten yessoensis
ACTGGGTACTATCAGATTAGTGTAGACTGGGTACTATCAGATTAGTGGTGTCTGGGTACTATCAGATTAGTGTTAATTGGGTACTATCAGATTAGTGGTGTCTGGGTACTATCAAATTATTGTAGACTGGGTACTATCAGATTAGTGTTAACTGGGTACTATCAGATTAGTGTAGACTGGGTACTATCAGATTAGTGGTGTCTGGGTACTATCAGAGTAGTATAGACTGGGTACTATCAGATTAGTGGTGTCTGGGTACTATCAGATTAGTGTTGATTGGGTACTATCAGATTAGTGTAGACTGGGTACTATCAGGTTTGTGTTAACTGGGTACTATCAGATTAATGGTGGCTGGGTATTATCAGATTAGTGGTTGCTTGGTACTATCAAATTAGTGGTTGTTTGGTATTATCAGATAAGTGGTTGCTTGATATAATCAGATTAGTGGTTGCTTGGTATTATCAGATTAGTGGTTGCTTGGTATTATCAGATTAGTAGTTGCTTGGTATTATCAGGTTAGTGGTTGCTTGGATCTATCAGATTAGTGGTTGCTTTGTTATATCAGATTAGTGGTTGCTTGGTATCAGATTAGTGGTTGCTCTGTATTATCAGATTAGTGGTTGCGTGGTATTATCAGATTAGTGGCTGCTTGGTATTATCAGATTAGTAGTTGCTCGGTATTATCAGATTCTTGAAGTTAGTTTTTTGTTATACTCCGTTTCATACCGACAATGGGTCGGAGCAGATTATTGTTCTCTTGACTTTTTGTTGCTTTCAGTTTTATCCAATACCAGTTTATATATAATTAATTGCAATAGTTTCAGCTGATAAAAAAGGGCGTTATTTGATGGAATGAATTTTGTCTTTTATTAAAACAATGTGAATTTTGGGTCAAGCATTGATGATGGATGCTGGAACTAAGAATTTTGTTCTTGGTTTTTTCTTGTTATTGCAACTGTGAAATTGAAGAGTTGCAAGATATTTTAATTTCATGGATTTGCAAAATTTGTGATGATGTTGACTTTGTATGTGACCTTAAAATTGCACAGCTATTCTGTAAGTGTACAAATCCTTTTCTTGTGTATTTGAAAATCTACCATTGCAAATCAGTAAATCATGGCCATGGTCTATCATCTACTTACTAGGAATGCTTTCAGTTTTCTCTTCTGTAATTAAATGGGGATTTGGGAAGGAGACTAGATGTTGCCAGAAGTACTATGAGCTTGTGGTCACATCTTGACCCACTGACAGTGAATGTCAGGTTGTTTGAATGTCTGGGGTCATGGCAGGCTGTTACTGTAATTAGCCGAGAGGGACAGGTGTTATTTCTGGCCGATACCCAGCATTCAGACTGACAGCAACAATGTATTTGTGATTAGGGGAAGAGATGAAAGAAGTCTGATGACTTGTACCCTGTCACAGACTGACATTGGTGGCAAAGGTACACACCTACTACCTGGTACTGGTGTTGATGAAACGGGTGATGCAGAGATAAGGCTAACCTTATTGATGGTCATGCCCAAGTCAACTGTGGTCATTTCTTTCTCTCCAGAGATGTATACCTTCATTTTGCCTGAGATAACGACTAAACAGGCAATTGTCGGGTTTAATACAGGCTTAGTGTGAAAAATGAAATAAAATAAATAAATAGTTTTAGCACCTGATATTATCTGTATTTACTTCTAAAGGCTGAGTATTGGTTATTGTGATCAATGGATAGGAAAGAAGCATTGTGATGCCATTGTGTAGCTTGTTGAACTGCTGACACAGGATGCTTGTTTGTATGGAGGGGAAGGGGTCCCTGTATATAGTATCTTTAGATTATACTTTAGCTGTATTAACTACATAAAATAAAAAAAACACATAGATCGTCAATATTGCACTTTCCTCATTGATAAGTTTAAAAACCGAGATAAATTGTGGACATGTTATTATTCCCCTTCTCAATGAAGCCTGGCGGGGCATGTCGAAACATCTGTCCATTCACATTTATCATATTTAAAGACATTTAGTTAAAGTCTCTATCTAAGTATGATTGCCATATGGATAATTCTTGCATCATCATGCAGCTAGGATTGCTCTACTGAATGCATGTAGGGGGTGCTGAATTTTACCTACATTTTCAGTGACTTACATAATATTTCATGAGACATACCAGTAAACAGGAGTTCCATGAGACATACCAGTAAACAGGAGTTCCATGAGACATACCAGTAAACAGGAGTTCCATG
>NW_018408429.1:597125-609845 GCF_002113885.1 Mizuhopecten yessoensis
CCCCCCAAAAAAGACCCCACCCCTTTAATTTTCATTTATCATCCCATTATATGCATTCTTATGTATCCTATATCTTCTGAGTGTATGTTGCCTGTACCTGGTTAAAACTTGGCTGGGGTTGCTCTTCTGTATGTATGTTGCTGATGTAGAATTCAACCTATATTTTGCACTTCAGTGACTTTCTTCATATTCCCCCATACATCCCATCAAGTTTATATCTGGGTAACCGTAAGTGCTAGATGGACAAACATTTCATAAGTGATACAGCTAGTGTCACTCTATAATGAACACATCATACAGATGAAGAATTTGACCTACACTTTTTGCTTCAGGCAATGACATAATTTTACTTATTGTTTAATGACATATCATATATATATTGAACAGAAAAATTGGTAGGTCCATATCTGATTTTCATTATACTTTATTCAAAGGTCAAATTTGTTGGAACCTCAAATTACTTTGTACGTCAGGGTCCTGAAACGAGGTGAAGATCACTCTTGATATATTTATACCTGTAGGTTGACTGTTGTCTTAAACCAGTCATTTTCATGGCTCCACTGACTTCATTTCTTAACAGATTTTCATCAAGCTTTACGCAAAGTACGAGATTACCTCGAGGTCTATAGGTTCATATTTCGGAGTGCCAATAATACTATTCCTGTGTGCACATTGATTCAGCATTAGGAATTGTAGGTCTCTGAGCCATTCACAGTTGTATGCTACATCGTAACCCGGACATTTCAAATCCTTACTTGTGTATGGAAAGGGGGGTGTTTGGGATATTGACAGCATTTCTTCCCTGAAACTGAAGTACCATGGTGTTTGTGCCCAGACAGTAACAAAATATGAACTAACTACTACTAAACAGCTGCCCAGCACACTGGTTTAGGTTGTTACTCACAAATTATAAGTTGTAATGGAACTTAAATTGGTTGTAGGTCCCAGAATGTAAATTGGATTGAATACCAATTAAAATTTGACGGGGAGGGGGGGGGGGGATGAAAATAAGTAAATTCTTGTCTTGCTTAGCTTTGTGGTGTGGTTCTGATGATATTGACAGATGTGTAGAACAGGTGCCCTCTGATTATCTCTCTTCTAACAGGTTGTTGGTTATACATTAATTGGCAGTTAGCTTTAGTAAGTGGACGGTGGTCAGTATGATATGGTACATCTATATATAGCTATAGATCAAGGCATGTCCTGAGGTCAGTTAAAGAGACCAGTGCTCTCTTTCCTGTGATCACATAGTCTGTATCTTCTGTGCATCCAGTAGATAGTGGGATATTATAATAAATATTTTCTATAGATTGGTCATTAAGATTAAATAAACATTAAACTGTGAATCTGAAACCATAAAACCTCCTTTTTAAGAATATGCAGAATTGTCTAAACTTGAGTCAAATTTGGATTTTGAGATTGTTAACTGAATAAATGTTGTGTTGGAAACACTTGAGGCCTTTAAGTACCAAAGTCTATTATACTACAGGATCACAGGCAGATACCACATCCTTCCCACTGGTCAACCTCACTCGATCCCTTCCCAGGCAGATACCACATCCTTCCCACTGGTCAAGCCCACTTGACTCTTTGATACTCCATGTTAAATTAGAAACAATTGCTTGCAACTTAAGAAAAGCATGTTGCCTCTCAGGGTTCTCAATTTCCTGTCAGGCTAAAATTTGTACAGGGTTCATTATGCTTGAGACATTGTGTGAAAATGTGGTCTGAAGAAGTCTTGAGCATTTCAATATTTCCTTCCATGGGCTGTTTTATTTTAGTTGTCCATCATGCTTGTATTAAGATTTCCTGTGGTCAGTGATTTAAACATCTATTGTGACTTGTCTTTGTGTGATAACATTGATTCCAAGGTCTGGTTCTCTTCTGTGGTTATCATGATGTTTTAGTGATTTTTATAAAAAAAATCAAAAAAAATCAGGCAAGTCTTAAACATTTAAAAAATTCAATTGAGTCCCATAACTACTGTAAGAGATAAAGTAGGTTCTGCAGAATAGACGAGTCTCGCAGGCAAAGCACTAGTTCAGGGCCTGTCCTGTATTTATTCATGAAACCGTTCTCATGCTCAAGCATGTATTTTGTGCTCAAGCTAAATTCTTGTTTCTGTGATAATTTATAAAAATAATGATATTTTGTCAATGACTTGGGGGTAAAAATGAAGAGACTTTAAGCGGAATACTGGGTAAAAATGAAGAGACTTGAAGCGGAATACTGTTTTCAATGTTTATATTTCACTTTTTGATCGTTTGACATGATTTAAGCAAGTAACAAGAAAGTTGGTTTGAACACATAATCCATGCTTGAGCATGAGAACGGTTTCATGAATAAGGGCCCTGAGAACGCCACAATGGTTACATAAAGATAATGATACTATGATCCTATAGGGCCGGGTTCAGTCCTCTGATGATCCTGTGATCCTATAGGGCCGGGTTCAGTCCTCTGATGATCCTGTGATCCTATAGGGCCGGGTTCAGTCCTCTGATGATCCTGTGATCCTATAGGGCCGGGATGAGTCCTCTGATGATCCTGTGATCCTATAGGGCCGGGTTCAGTTCTCTGATCTGTGGTAAAGTAGGGCCAGCTAGCTGGTTCTCATTTAAGCAACCCAATTCAGTTCCTAAAGGTTGGTTCTCGTATGATCCTGTGATCAAGCCTGTTCTTTGATGATCACATCCATTAGAAGTTCCACATCTGTGACAGACTAACAGGTTTACAATCACTGTCTGTTACAGTGACTATTTAGTTTGAGATATTTTCTGTATTGACCTTGTACTTGTATGTCATAGGTAATTTCTGTGATCTTGTTAACAAATATACTATCTAACTGCAATAGCCCTTGCATTGGTCTATGATAAATTGCGATAGCCTATGACCATATATATGCTATTTTACTATTCTAAATAACCATGATAATTTCTTGCACTGCAACATGTGTATTCATTAAGGTGGGTTCTTGACCTGCTCCATTCTAGCTTACCCTGCTGTAGTTCAGCTAAATACTAGAATAAGATTACTATTTTTATATCAATGGTATATGTTTTATCTTGTTTTAGACCAACTGATTTACTGACTTATGATGACTAATGTGTGTACTGTTTATGTGTGAGAACTGCTTGTAGAATACTGGTAGTGTGACATATTGTCGTGGGAACCTGATCAATTACTAACTTGTTAAAAACCTGTAATGTATGCAACGATACACAAATCTTTGTAGATATACCTGTAAAAAGGGTGTAAATCATTAGTTCAGACATGGTACACGGATGTGGTAGGATGGTCTATAGTAATTAGTTCCATCTTGGCTACAGTGAAGCGCTGGCTGTGTTCAATGTTAGGACAGTATTGTTTAAAATAGAAATAATCATATGTTATTGTTCTGATATAAAAATTAGAGATTTTGTTTACTTCTTCTTGTTAGTGAAAACCAGTAATTCAACATTTTGGATATGGTCAAATTGACACAATTTTTAGGTATTAACTTTAAGTATGATATGTTGAAGTATATGTATGTTTGCAAATATTTTCCTGATCATGGCCAAGGTTTAGGCCAAGCTGTGTAATAAGAGGATGTATCGTATTCAACCCATAGCTTAGTACCAGATGAATTCTGTGTACTTGTCTGTTCACTAGATATGGAGACAATGCATTGAGTAAACACATCAACTTTATCAGATACCAGTTCCTTATGAGATAGCATGTGTTTAAGATTAATTAATTACAAAACATATGTAGATTAGATTGAATTAGGTACTTTAGAATTACACACAGTGTGAGTATCAGTGCGAGAATTAATCAGCCTGATTTATGTGTGGAGAGATATGGGGGCATGCTCCCTGTGTTTTGACAGATACAGGAAATATACTTATTAAATATCTTTGGCAGTTATTGAGCGAGGAGTGACCACAGGACTCTTCATATATAAATACAGTGCCCCAATCCCTCATTCAGCCGGCCCTATAGTACTGACTCAGGGTCCCACTCCTTATTTCCTGTGTTGGCACTTGGCAAGATCCCTTTACTAGTACTAGCCAGTGTACCTCCCTGGTATACGGACTAGCACAAGATCTCTGTAGTATTGACTCGAGATTCCCCTCCATAGTACTGATTAAAGATCCCCTCCCAAATATCTCCCCCCCCCCCCCCCCCACACACACACACATTTTTATGCCCCTTACAATTTGTTGGAGGACTAGTATACTTAGTGTGATGTCAGTATTGTGGACAGATGAAGAAGCACTAGCTGTTTCCTCTATAGTCAGTAATAGGTATACAGTAGTACTAGCCAGTCCTCCACCTACTTGACCTGATTCAGTTTATTGGAAGGCACTTATAATACAATGTACTGACAAAAGTAACAGGATGTTGGTGGGATATATACAGTTGATTACAATGTGTATGTCAGTGGTTGTGTGTGTAACAAGGCCAGGTCAGCATGCAGTATATATATGTGGTAGATATTTACTGATAGTAGCACTACACAGATAATAACCTTTTCCAGGAACATCACAGTAATTTTTAAGCCAAAACTATGTGTGTCAATATACGGTAGTGAAGGGTTAGATACTCGGTATTCGACAGACATGGATACTGAGGAGTAAATATCAGGTTAATAGGCAATAGCTATATTCTAGGTGGTTTGTTTGAAGGAAATATTGACACAACTCCAAGGATATGGATCCTTTTAATACCAGAGTCAGTCAGGCATGAAGTTGTAAGAGTATATATAGCCATAGTGGATGGTGTCTGATGATTGTGAAATCGTTCGCATTACATTCACATATGTAATGAAGCTCGGGAACTACTTTCATCTTGACCAATAAGAGTAGGGGGGCGTGGCCTAAAGTGGGGCTGTCTAGACTTACATGTAAAGTTAACATGTATACGTAAGTCTCTTTGTCCTTGGCTCTACCTTCATAGACTTAATGTAACAATGATCTTATCACTGCTATACAGTGTTAGGTGACTTATTTCAGCTTCTTTTTGAAAAAAAAAGTAGAAAGTGAAATGCAGCTGTAACCATGAAGATGATGTATATTGTAAATGGAGCTTTAGGGCAGAGATATCCATCTCCTTGATTCTATACTTAATTGTTTCCTCCCCAGCTGGACCTATGACTAGCTCCATTAAAGACTTTCCTTTGTTGATGTTATCATTGCGACTTTATCTCTTGGTATATTTACTTTGTTGATCACCTGATTCCTCATTAAATATGGGCTCAATGCTGTGACCTACAGGGCATAATATCTCATCTGATTTACTCATGATCTGCATTACTCATTGACTAGTTTGAGTTTCATGTGTTGCGTGAATTGGTGTTTATTATAGCAGTACTTGAGCAATTATGGTTTATATTTGGCTGTAGTATATTACTCATTGTGTCTAGCTCACAACGGCTGGCTTGCTGAATGAGTCAAGATCCCAGAGCCGTCAATACAAGCGTAGTATTGAGGGTATAGTAAACTGATCAGACAGACAGAATCGATTCAGCCCTCGATGACACTTCCACTGGTATCAAGTACAGTTACTCTGGCTTCAAGTACGGGTTTAAAGGGAAACATTGTCGTTTCAGCTACCACTGGGATATAACGGCAAATGGCCAGCTGATAGACACAAAATGAGGTAGAAACAGGATATACTGGACTATGTTTTATTGATGTTGCTTCAGTATTGCACAACATCCTGCTTGTATTTGGGGAGGGGGGGGGGGGGGGGGGGGGGATTGAGAGATACAGTGCCATCTACCACTCCAGATTCAACTTTTACCGTCTTATGGTGTTAAACATAATTTCATAACAAGTAGAGAGAAAAAATCAACGAATTTGTACATGAAGGAGCACTTAGATATCATATCTTGAGGCATGTTTTTGACCTAAAACTGAATGAGTGGCCGGAGATAATCGTTTTGTGCAGTCATCTTAATAAAAAAGGAAGTTGTAGACTTATTTCTTCTATATACATGCTACAGGTGAATTTGAAAACAGTTTGCTGATGAATTTGAAAATGATGTTTTACTACCGGTAGATAGATATGTACTATGTAGCTGTTTTGGTCATTATTTAGATACTAAGGGCTTGACCATCCCAGGTATGTCGGGGCTTTTTCTAGGTTCTCTCAGGGGCTGATATACGGCCCCATTCCCAATGAGATTTAGTCTGGTGATATTACACATTTGGACCTAAAAAGCATGTTTTATGACCAAAATAAAAATTTCAGAACAAAAAATACAATGTACGCGTTGTTATCGTTGGAACTCTTTTGGGATGAAAACGCAAAGCGTCTTCTTGATCTACATAAACAAAGTCACCCGAGCGTTTTTAACTTTGTTAGCAGTTGTTAGAAATAATTACAAAGAAGTAGAAGCAATATATGTTTTCTAGTTGATATTAAGCTATGGATAGTTGGCAGTAAGGACTAGTAAGCCTGGCCTGTTGTCAGTATATGTGACCAGGTATAGAGGCATTTCAGTGAGATGACACTTTTGGTGGCTTCATCAGTGGCCTATCATCAGTGACTCATCATCTGTGGCCCATCATCTGTGGCCTATCATCAATGGCCTATCATCAGTCGCCTATCATCTGGCCATCATCAGTGGCCCATCATCTGTGGCTCTTCATCTGTGGCCCATCATCTGTGGCCTTTCATCAGTGGCCTATCATCTGGCCCATCATCAGTGGCCCATCATCTGTGGCCTTTCATCAGTGGCCCATCATCAGTGGCCCATCATCTGTGGCCTATTATCAATTGCCTATCATCAGTGGCCTATCATCTGGCCCATCATCAGTGGCCTATCATCTGTGGCCTATTATCAATTGCCTATCATCAGTGGCCTATCATCTGGCCCATCATCAGTGGCCTATCATCTGTGGCCTATTATCAATTGCCTATCATCAGTGGCCTATCATCTGGCCCATCATCAGTGGCCTATCATCTGTGGCCTATCATTAATGGCCTATCATCAGTGGCCTATCATCTGTGGAAGTTGTTTTCAATCGACCTTAGCAGATACAAGGATGTAAAACAAAACACAAATTGTTCTGAAGAGCTACAATATGCTTTTATTAAATTACTTCGTGAGAAATTTCTAAATAACATTTATTCAAATTGAACAAGACTGTTTGATAAAGTAATTTTCCTGAATTTTAAGTTTGTTACCATTAAATAATAATTGTCCTGTGAAGAAGTAATTTGTTGAGAATGGTTGAGCCTTAGCCTCTGGCCAGAAATACACCATGTTCACACACACACACAAGTACTTAACTTTCTGTTTGCTTTAATTTCACTACCTGTCTTTTATTTTTGTCTTCAATCTATTTAAAATAAACTACTATGTTTCAACATGGAATTAAAATCACTCATTTTTCTAGTAGCATTTAAACCGGGGGGCAGGCTCAACATAAAATTGGAAGCCAAATGGTCCGTTTAATTCAAAAGTACAACCGTGTTTCTGGATTATTCCGGTTGAGTTTGAATACCTGGAATGGTTGGTGGTAGCCAGGTAGTTTGGGTGTGGAGATGAATGGAGGCGCTGATAATACGGAGTAGTGGGACACTCCCACTACCTTTTCATCGGAAATCAATTGTCCTTTCTGTGTTATAGCTAATGTCTGGACAAGAAGATCATTGTGTCTTCTGTATTATAGCCATTCAACTAGTACTTCTAAGTTTAGGTAGAAGAGCACCAGCCTTTAAGTCTGGTTAGCATTGTGTTGTGTGGGTTCCAACATGTATCTTGATTGAAAATATTTTGTATGATATATACCTGCAACTTGTTTTAATTGTAAATCATAGAAGAATCATGTTGAAATAATGAAAAAGAAAAATCGTATATTAAACAGAAGGAACATAGTTAGTGGTACAATATGATCTAGAGGGGCCAATGTCCTTGATCAGCCCTAGGTATTTAGATAAGAGGAGGGGAGCAGTGCCCCCACCATGATGGCTGGGCCATTGTTACTCGGATCCACATAACGGCCAATACATCAGAAGGAATTCGCACAGATTCCAAAGAATCAGGTCAGATCAAAATTGGAATGAATTTCTTTAGAAACAAGAATCATTGAAGTTAGTAACATGGAAAATATCTTCCATCAGATATTTATGAAAACATGTCTGTTATCAGATTCTTAAAACTCGTTCAGATTCACAGATAAAGACACCCCTAGTATAAATGTTTATAATGGAGGATAGGACAACAATAATAGATCATGATGCTATTCAAAGTTGTGTATCCAGCCAGGTAGACATGGATTTAAATATGGCGGCAAAGTATCGGTGGACGGAAGAAGCCTGTGATCTGCTTGTGGAGTGACAGCATGGTGCTTCTTATTGAGTCAACTGATCACCAGCGACGTCTTCCAGCCGAAGGCGTCGGCTTAACTATAGAAAAACAGCTTTTGTAGCATGTGTTTTTCAAAATTGATACTAGTCTGAAGTGTTGTAAATATGTATTTACTTTCGTATGAATTTGTCATGGAAAAGTGAAATGCAATACAATATTTAGAAGAACTGTTATATAATCCGGATGTCTTTTATAGTCTTTTAAAATTGTTTTAATGTTGACGGGATACTGAGGTATATACTAATAGTGATAAAAAAGGCCGTTATCCAAGTCCCATCAGTTCAATTATCTGTTGTCAATCTATGAAGAGAATTTTACTGGGTTTTCTAAATATGTAAATTGTGCTCACCTCAAGATCAACAAACATCGATTCATTCTTTCAGCTTATAACTGAGTAAATTAATTTATACTTTACATATATAGAATTTTCTAGATGAGAAAAATGAAATCTCTCGACAAATCTTGGTAATTGAAAGCTGCATATATACTAAACCTGCATTTCTACATTTATTTCAAAGATTCAAATGTATCTTTCAATTCCCATCAATCAAAATTTTAACTTAAAATCTAAATAGACATTGTCGCAAGCATTGGGGAGAACAAGAAAGTGCAAAAAGAAAACTGTTGGTAATAATTTTGGAGGGAAATATTGTTGTAGATGTTAGGATGAGTGACAGTAATCCTTGGAAGCCAGCTGAGTTTTGTATGTACAGGGGTAATACTCTACTCTCCTGACAGAAACCAGGTACCTGGGGGTTGTCACCAAGAACTTTTGTAACTTGTATGAGATAAACACATCTAAATAAAGCTTCAAGGTGAGATTAAACATTTTGTAATCCTCTTAAAATGGTGTCCCTCCCACATGAGAATCAAGATTAAGTGGTGTAAGGCTATCTTGGGCTATTGGAGACTTACCTGTTGATAAAGAAGGTGATAAAGGCAACCAGTAGCGTTTTCCCAGCTACTTGACCCAAGACATGAATGACGTGGACCAAAGATTAGTTCCAAAGGTCAACCAGCTAAATTATCTATGAGAGTTGGAGAGTTATCGGGCCCATATTGTTGTTACTTGTATTGTGATGGACAATAAGGTAAAGACTAATGCATGGGCAAAATTAACAATGTGTCTAGAAATATGAAACCTTCAATCATATTGTCCTCAGTGAACCAGCAAACTTCCTTGGCTACAACAGTGCAACACAATTTGATATTCTAGAAATGCCTTATTAGTTTCATTCATAAATAAGAGTAAACCCTTTTATACCATTTCTTCAAATTTTCCCAACAGTTCCCTATAGCCAGTAACCCTTAATCAAATACTAGTAAGGACATTATTAAGAGAAGAAAATCAGAAACCTGCTTTTACAGTGAAGATCTGATTTAGTGGTAGAACTATCTGGTTTAGAGTTGCTGAGCGGTCTAGATTTCAGTGTGACTGTTGATAAAAGGCAAGTTTGAAGCATATTTACAGTAAAGAGTTTAAAGATTCAAAAATAGTCTTATGTCACAAACAGTGTGACAGTATAGGTTGTGTAGCTTTGTAGTAAAAAGGCTAAATAACTAGGGTTCCCTAAGCACTGAGGAAATATTGGCTTAACACTTGGACTGTTACATAAACATAGGAGAAAGATGTGTTATAATGATGTGTAATAGCCTAACATGTACAGTGGCCACACACAAATGGAAACAGTTTCAAGGACATACCTGGTAGAACTGTTGTAAACTGGGGGATTAAGGTGACCTCTTGTTAGGGTGTTGAAGCAGGGGATTAAGCTGACCTCTACTTAGGGCTAGGCTTTTCACCATAGGGGCTTGGACAAAAGGCACTTCCTGTCAAATACAGATCCTCTTTCATCAAACTGGGATTTGTTTAGACAAGGTGACAAAAGATGGAAAGGTTAATTATATCCAATAGGTTTGTCAAACATCATTCTAGAGTGTACTGGACTCCAGGCTACATTTGTACATGACATTTATCCACTATATGTTCATCTTGTTCTCATTTTTCTTTGACAAATGTTTACTCCACAAATGTCTGTGATTATGAAGTTGTTGCAACACTCACAAGATTTCCAGATGTGATAGCATGGGGGTTTCATTGTGTGACCTTCACAAAACTAAACAGAAGTTTTAGAGGTTAAAAAAAACCCAGTTTACAAATGAACAAGAAATAAGATCTTCTAAACATTAAAACACATTAAAGTTCAATGTCTTAAATGATGTTTAGTAATATATATAGCCTTAGGACAAAACTCTCTACAAAGGGATGAGAAGGAGGGGGAGGGATGTTTACAGAATGGAGGGGCACAGGGTCATTCTGCACAGGGTCAGCCAGCATATATATCAATAATACAAGCAATAAGCATAAACTTATAAGGGGACTTGATGGCTGAAGGCATGAAAAGCTTGTTAGCAGTCTGCCAGTGGGGGATATAACATTCCCTTATGTCTGGGTCAATAACCAGATGAAAGTTAGTTCTTGTTTTTGCCACAATAAATGGTCATTAAATGGGACAGACTGGATATTTCCTTTGAAATCTCTAGGCGGTCGGTCGTAAGTGTTTACTTGATGCCATCTATGTACACAAAGTAATTTGTGTTGGATAGAGAAAAGTCAGTGGCTGTACATTTATGCTGTCTGGGACAGAAGTACACCTCCTCCCGTAACACTCATGTGCTCTATAGCATGTTTCCAGTATTGTTTGTCACATTTTGTCCCGACTTACCTGAAAGATCGTTACCTGTTGGGATCGGAACGTTTATTGGGATCAGAACGTTTAGACAAACCTGAACGTTGACACCACCAGCTCCATGCCTTTCCCCAGTGATGAATGTTAACCATTGGCATTTTGGAGATAGTCTACATTACGAGGACAAGTTGTTCTGTCATAGTTTACAACCTCGTCTTTATTGCCAATTGGTTAATAACACCTACATTGTAAACACTACATAATCTCACAGATTCTTGCCATTGACTACATGGTAAAGATCAGACTTGATAATTCTAAATCCATATCCAGGATCAGACACCATAAGGATCTCTTAAGTACAGTAGACAATCTGATATCATTAAATATTGTCCAACAGAACATAAGACCCTAGATTTCACTAGTAAAGTAAGAGGACTTCTAAACCATAACCTGAAGGGCCATCAGATGATAAGTATATCTAGACAAAGGACTGTCTGAATATTAAATTGTGCAGACTCTGTCCTTAGACCATCAGATGTTAGGTATAGAATCATCTAGACAGACTCAGTCTCCAGACCATCAGATGTTAGGTATAGAATCATCTAGACAGACTCAGTCTCCAGACCATCAGATGTTAGGTATAGAATCATCTAGACAGACTCAGTCTCCAGACCATCAGATGTTAGGTATAGAATCATCTAGACAGACTCAGTCTCCAGACCATCAGATGTTAGGTATAGAATCATCTAGACAGACTCAGTCTCCAGACCATCAGATGTTAGGTATAGAATCATCTAGACAGACTCAGTCTCCAGACCATCAGATGTTAGGTATAGAATCATCTAGACAGACTCAGTCTCCAGACCATCAGATGTTAGGTATAGAATCATCTAGACAGACTCAGTCTCCAGACCATCAGATGTTAGGTATAGAATCATCTAGACAGACTCAGTCTCCAGACCATCAGATGTTAGGTATAGAATCATCTAGGTAGACTCAGTCTCCAGACCATCAGATGTTAGGTATAGAATCATCTAGACAGACTCAGTCTCCAGACCATCAGATGTTAGGTATAGAATCATCTAGACAGACTCAGTCTCCAGACCATCAGATGTTAGGTATAGAATCATCTAGACAGACTCAGTCTCCAGACCATCAGATGTTAGGTATAGAATCATCTAGGTAGACTCAGTCTCCAGACCATCAGATGATATTTGTACTTTTCTTAGATAAATGATATTTTGGATGTATTTCCATATTTTTCAACTGATCTGATAAGGAATGTTCGAAAGTGTTCTATATTTAGTAGTGTCACTTTGCTCACATGTTGAACGAAGGATATACCAAACTGTCACTGCTGACTGGTTGTCAAGCTAAGTACATTCTAAAATCGGTGCGTCCTTCCATAAAACAGCCTGAAGAAATAGTACCTTTGGAGTATCTCAAAAATAAAACTTTAATTTTGATTGAATGCTTTTGAACTTGCACTGTCAGGAGATAAACATGTTTGTGTTGGGTGCTGCAGTAATTCAGTTCTCTAAGCTTACTCCACAGACCTGGCAGACTGAGCCACGATGAGCTGCTGCTCACTCTACAGACCTGTCAGACTGAGCCACTATGAGCTGCTGCTCACTCTACAGACCTGGCAGACTGAGCCACTATGAGCTGCTGCTT
>NW_018408429.1:612114-668959 GCF_002113885.1 Mizuhopecten yessoensis
GGATCATGTCCCAGAGTGGGTTAATCTGTAAGGAGTAATGAGGACCAAGGCTGAGAGACGGGATCATGTCCCAGAGTGGGTTAATCTGTAAGGAGTAATGAGGACCAAGGCCGAGAGACAGGATCATGTCCCAGAGTGGGTCAATCTGTAAGGAGTAATGAGGACCAAGGCTGAGAGACGGGATCATGTCCCAGACAGTAACTCGCACACATTAACTGAGAGATTCCTCAATTAAGTCATGCATATATTTCATATTGGCATGCATAATTTCTGGACACACATTCTGTAATGCTTTTGTGTTGTCGAAAAATTTAGTGGATTCACCTGCATACAGGCAGCTATACACGCCTTGCAGCTCGAGAGCTTTTTTTCTAATACTTCTGGACATAACAAACATGTTTCAAACTGTCAGTATCTGATTCACATATGTAACCCCTGCAACAAACTTGCCTGTAGACACAACATTGTTCACACTACTGCACCAATTTAAATGATAGGATGTAAATTCAGTATATAAGTTGAGGTTACCTCCCCTATTTGTGGAGTAAAGCCTTGGTTTACAACCTTTGTTCACAATACACCTGAAGTAATGCATTGACTTGAATGATACTTTGTAAACAAGTCTTATCCCTCTGTATTTTTTCTTTTTGCCAAACCTTTAAATATTTTCCAGAATTTTGCTTCTAATAAGTTGTTTAATTCTACTATCTGTGATGCTGAAGTATTTAGAACCCTCTCCCTATAATCCCTTGACATTTTGACAACATAGCCAGCAGACAATATTTAAACAAGCATCTAAAATTGGAAACATCACTGTTACACAATTTCTGGTTTTTGTTTGGAACAGGTTTGACATTTTCATCGACCAAAACTGATTTATTTAAAGTTTCCAAACAGGAGGTGGATTATATTATGAGTAGAGGTGTCACGATTCACCATGATGCACTTGTATCCCGATTATTTATGTTCGATTCGATTCAGGATATATTTTCCCAGATTTTCGATACGTCCCAATCTGAATATTAGTGTATGCCCCTTCAGCCGAAACGTCCGAGACGTTCAATTTCATTGGCTGATCTCTAAACCCTCAACCAATCGGATGCGAGGATGCAATTTTCACAAAGCATTCATAACAAAATGGCAGACCGCCGTAAGGAAATGAAAATTTTCTGATGCTCCGGCAAGCTTCAAATCAAAAGTGTGGAAACAATGCGGGTTTCCATGTATCGACGGCTTATATATCTCATTTTGTTTATATTTTAAAATAAAAGTGTATTGAATCGAAATAATCGAATCGTGGTACAAATATTGAGATACGTATTGAATCGCGGGTAAAGTGTATCATGACAGCTCTAATTATGAGATATGAATTGTATAATTGTGTGTATACATTATATAATTGTGTGTATACATTGTATAATTGTGTGTATACATTGTATAATTGTGTGTATAATTGTGTATGCATTGTATAATTGTGTGTATACATTGTATAATTGTGTGTATACATTGTACAATTGTGTATGCATTGTATGATTGTGTGTATATATTGTATAATTGTGTGTATACATTGTATAATTGTGTATGCATTGTATAATTGTGTGTATACATTGTATAATTGTGTGTATACATTGTATAATTGTGTATGCATTGTATGATTGTGTGTATATATTGTATAATTGTGTGTATACATTGTATAATTGTGTATGCATTGTATAATTGTGTGTATACATTGTATAANCGGCAAGCTTCAAATCAAAAGTGTGGAAACAATGCGGGTTTCCGTGTATCAACGGCTTATATATCTCATTTTGTTTATATTTTAAAATAAAAGTGTATTGAATCGAAATAATCGAATCGTGGTACAAATATTGAGATACGTATTGAATCGCGGGTAAAGTGTATCATGACAGCTCTAATTATGAGATATGAATTGTATAATTGTGTGTATACATTATATAATTGTGTGTATACATTGTATAATTGTGTGTATACATTGTATAATTGTGTGTATAATTGTGTATGCATTGTATAATTGTGTGTATACATTGTATAATTGTGTGTATACATTGTACAATTGTGTATGCATTGTATGATTGTGTGTATATATTGTATAATTGTGTGTATACATTGTATAATTGTGTATGCATTGTATAATTGTGTGTATACATTGTATAATTGTGTGTATACATTGTATAATTGTGTATGCATTGTATAATTGTGTGTATACATTATATAATTGTGTGTATACATTTTATAATTGTGTATGCATTGTACAATTGTGTGTATGCATTGTATAATTGTGTGTATACATTGTATAATTGTGTATGCATTTTATAATTGTGTGTATACATTATATAATTGTGTGTATACATTTTATAATTGTGTATGCATTGTACAATTGTGTGTATACATTGTATAATTGTGTGTATACATTGTATAATTGTGTATGCATTTTATAATTGTGTGTATACATTATATAATTGTGTGTATACATTTTATAATTGTGTATGCATTGTACAATTGTGTGTATACATTGTATAATTGTGTATATACATTGTATAATTGTGTATGCATTTTATAATTGTGTGTATACATTATATAATTGTGTNACATTGTATAATTGTGTGTGTACAATTGTGTGTATACATTGTATAATTGTGTATATGCATTGTAAAATTGTGTGTATGCATTGTAAAATTGTGTATGCATTGTACAATTGTGTGTATACATTGTATAATTGTGTGTATACATTGTATAATTGTGTTGCATTTTGAGAAACTGATTTCACAGGTGACAAGAAGTCATGGAAGGTTAGAAATTATAACATATGCAAAAAACAACTTGTAATAAAAGGTAGACATGTGATAGAAATGTTGATTTGATCATATGGTCATCCAGTTCTATTGGTGATGCATTAGCTGTATAATAAGTGGATAGCCCGGTAAAGAATTGTTAGTTATTACAAGATACTGAAAGCTTTTGGGAATATTTCTTAATGATATAGATAACAGGATTTAATTCAAATCAGATGAATAGGTAAAAATTCAAATATTGGTAATTTGTAGAGAAAAGTATAATGTATGCTGTCTATGTGTACGTTCTATGGTATGTGACTCGCATGCACTGTCTTACATGTTTTATACTCTTTTATGGTATATGAATCACAGGACTATTTCTAATGGTGCTTTTCTAATTTCCAGGTTCACCTTTCCAAAAATATCTGAAACAATGAAAGCCGGAGGTTTGACTGGACATCTTGAAGGAGTTACATGACTCAGTTGAAGGATAGAAGACAAAGAACAACTAGAACAACAGAAATTGGCTTCCAACCGAGACTGACTGTCAACAGAGACCATGGCTGTCAATGGCTGTCAACAAAGACCATGACTCGACAGAGAGACTGATTGTCTTCAGAGACTGGCTGTCAACAGAGGCCATGGCTGTCAATGGCTGTCAACAAAGACCATGACTCGACAGAGAGACTGATTGTCTTCAGAGACTGGCTGTCAACAGAGGCCATGGCTGTCAATGGCTGTCAACANGAGACCATGGCTGTCAGCAGAGACCATGGCTGTCAACAGAGACCATGGCTGTCAGCAGAGACCATGGCTGTCAGCAGAGACCATGGCTGTCAACAGAGGCTATGGCTGTCAACAGAAACCATGGCTGTCAACATAGACCATGGCTGATTGTCGTAAATGCATCCATTGATTTGGTCTTTGAGTCGTCGACCCAGTGTTGTCAGACTTAAGGTCATCAGCAGCTTATAAGATATCCTCAGCCTGAAAAATTAACTGCCCTGCTGATAGAGTTGACCAAAGGTTAAGGGATGTTAATTGCAAGGTCATACTTATGAGCAACATGCTATTCTAAGATGAGTTTTACTTGAGAGGAGTTTTTTTTTGTTAAAAGCAGCTGTTGTGTTTCTATCTGATGTAACAGCTTAATAGGATATGGTTTCAAATTGTTCAGAACACGTAGTCAGCGAGTCTAAATTGTCCTCTGTCCCAAGAGGAAATTGCAGCGGTACTTTTTTGGTGAAGGATTCTGGTGTGTTGGAAGAAAACACATAAAGGATCAGTACCTGTCGAGGTATGCTATTCCACTTGTCAAATTCCAGCATTCCAATCCAGATCAACAATACATAAGGAAGTATTAAACAGCTGATGTTAGAAGATAACCAACAAATGCTTGACCATCAAAAAACTGCTTGTTTGGTATCACAACAATGTACTGACACCTGATACAGTGCTGAACAACTTCTCTATGATTATATATATTCTATACAGTGTCACATGGCTTTAAACAAGGAATGGCACCTTACACAGCAGTAGCTCTAGTCTCTGAAGACTGGAGTCAGGATGTATACAGTCATTCCATCAGATGGATGAGGAAACAAATCTGGAGTACTTCTACTTTACAAAGTCAAGATTGTGTTGTGTTTATATTCTGTGGGTAAATCACAGAGTGAAATCTCATCAGTCATGCCAGGTAAGCTTTGGTTCAGTTCTTCTTTCAGCTGTGATAATACTCTGTAATATACAATCACAGGTCTATATTATAAAAAAAACTGTCAGCAACTGTTCAGAAGTGAGTAAAGTAATTTTGAAATTGTAGATGAATGTAGGTGGCATTTGAGCACTTTTGGGTGTTGTAATTAAGCATTTCCTACCTGAAATTTGTGGGAAGTTTTCCATAAAATGTTCATTTGAAACAATTGAAAAATATTCCTCTTTTGCTCTATCTGTTAATGTTTCAAATTCAATGATACTTGAAAACAAATCCATGCATTACAACCATCCAGATGTCAGAGGTGTTTCAGAATTTTTGTCATGTCATTGAATTAAAACAGCTACAAATTTAAGTATGGCAAGTCTTTTCATGGACATGAGCCAACTTGGAGCTTGTCACTGAAAGATATATAATAAATGAGTACAATGTTTAAATGAATAATAGGTGTAAATATATATATATCCCAATTCACCAATCTGGTCAAAAATGTTATCTTCGAGAACTGCAAGAAGGTAAAACGAAAACAAAACTTTTTTTCAACACAGTTTATTTAATATCTAATGTTCTGTACATCATTGGTTATTTTTGCTATGTATATCTCACATTTGTAAAAGTTTGACTTAGAAATTGTTACAAAACTGTCAACACTTCATTTGAATATATTTTCGTACACCATGAGTTTCCCCCCTTTATGGTACACAATGCGAATGTCTCACATCATCGCCAGGAACATTGGCGATATCTAAGGTTTTCTTTTGAATATTTTTAAAGTACACGATTAAATCATATTGATGCTTGTTACGTACATTAGACTGACAAAATTATCATTTCGAAAGTTGCAATTTCGTTAAAATTCATGAGACTGATAGGTTGTTCCTCGCGACTGATGACTTCACTTACAAATCGCAACGTGATTCAGAAGTTAACTGACAGAAAAACTTGTCTTCATAGATCATGTTTAGAGAAAATATAAACATCTGCTAATTTTAGAGCCCAAATCACCCGTATTTCTGTTCTGATTTTTCTTTTTTTCTTTGATGGCTCGATTTCTCATTGCTCTCTTTCTGTATCAATTAGACGTTTGTCGGTAGTGTTTCCTTGGTATAATTCAAATGCATTGGTGATAGTGCTGTTTGATGTAAACAATCGAGAATGAAAGTAGAAACATGAAATAGGCTCCTCCTGTAACTAGGGTAAGGCTACTCTTGAAACTAGGTAAGGCTCCTACTGTAACTAGATTAAGGCTCCTCCTGTAACTAGGGAAAGGCTCCTGTAACTAGGGTAAGGCTACTGTTGAAACAAGGTAAGGCTCCTCCGGTATCTAGGGAAAGGCTCCTCCGGTAACTAGATTAAGGCTCTTCCTGTAACTAGGGTAAGGCTCATCCTGTAACTAGGGTAAGGCTACTCCTGAAACTAGGTAAGGCTCCTCCTGTAACTAGGGTAAGGATCCGCCTGTAACTAGGTAAGGCTCCTCCTGTAACTAGGGTAGAGCTCCTCTTGTAACTAAGGAAAGGCTCCTCATGTAACTAGGGTAAAGCTCCTCCTGTAACTAAAGAAAGGCTCTTCCTGTAACTAGGGTAAGGCCCCTCTTGTAACTAAGGAAAGGCTCCTCCTGTAACTAGGGTTAAGCTCCTCCTGTAACAAGGGTAAGGCTACTCTTTAAACTAGGTAAGGCTCATCCGGTATCTAGGGAAAGGCTCATCCGGTATCTAGGGAAAGGCTCCTCCTGTAACTAGGGTAAGGCTCTTCCTGTTACTAGGGTAAGGCTCCTCCTGTAACTAGGGTAAGGCTTCTTGAATACCTAGGTATCAATCCTCCTGTAACTAGTATAAGGCGTTTCCTGTAACTAGGGTAAGACACCCCCACCCCCAGTAACTAGGGTAAGACTCTTCCTGTAACTAAGGTAAGGCTCCTCCTGTAACTAAGGTAAGGCTACTCTTGTAACTACAGTAGGTAAGGCTCTTCCATTAACTAGTGTAAGGCTCCTCTTGTAACTAAAAATGTTTGTATATATATAAGAACATTAACTTATGTAATTCATATAATAGTCAGTAACTCAGTAGCATCTATTAGCACAGCATTGCAGTACTAGTTTGTGGGAGGGGATTTTTATAAGGACATGAGATTGTAGACATGTCATACATGATCTACATGGTATCGTAGACAGTTGTCAGGTTACACTATGTTGTTTGTTACAATTGAACAGCTGTTTCATCTTCCCACATACTTTTAGCCTTGTAATGACAAGCAGCATCCATACAATTCATGTATTATTTTTTTGTGGGCACCAATTAAACTCTGTTGGGTCGTCAAGGCAAAGTGACCCCCAGTGATGTGAAGGGCCTCACTTAAGGGTGTATTGGCAACAGATGGAACAGTTGTCATAGGGTTGTCCTAGTGTGTGTAATGATTGAGAGGGAGCAGCTGATCATTTAAGGTAACCAGACAGGCTATCATTTAGTCAGGATCACTAGATCCCACTTTGGTTGTCATTTAGTCAGGGGTCAGAATCTGTGACTGTTTAGTTGTCTCGTTTGAGCTGGACAGGTCCAGGCATTCTGATATCACTCCCAACAGATTTCTGAACATGGGTGTATCTAGAGGGACATATTTGGGGACATATAGGTACTACTTCCATTTAGTCCTTCAGATCTGTGAACATCGACATCCAGTATTTACAGATCATATGGGAAACAAATTCTTGTTTTGGTCATTATGTCATATTTGCAAACCTTGAGGTCTGGCAGCTTTGGTTGTACTATCAGATTTGTGGACTTGGAGGTCTGTCCTGAGAGAGGCTTCTGATAGATACAGGAACAAACAGGTCCTGATAAGGACATACTGTCAGATTTGAGAAAATGAAGGGTGCAGTTAGTATTGCACAGGCATTTTATGAATTAGATCACTAGATCCCACTTTGGTTGTCATGGTAACAGATAACGGCACCATGGATCACATGATTCCACAGTTGTCAATAGGGCAGGCCTAACATCTGTAAACATGGAGGTCCTACCATGGAGATTATAAAAGGTAAATTATACAGTAAAATCTCGATGATTTATCCATTTTGCACCTTGATTGTCACTCTCCTCTTCCTTCATACGTTCCGGTAAACATACTTTATATATAATGCAATGATTTTGCTTAGCAAATGTTGGTAGTGAAACAAGGTATTAATTAACGTCTACCAGTTGTCATTTGTGATGAGTCTCTCTGGCTCAGAAAGAGCGTTTCTTATTTGCATTTCATTCTGACATGTTTGAAATGAAATATTTAAAGAATATTATAGATTTTCAAAAAAATGATCCTTAAAACCTAATACCAGTGATCAGTATACCAATACCAATACTAATGATCCTTAAAACCTAATACCTAATACTAAACTCTCCCTGCATGCCCCCCGTAAACAGATATATCAGGGTATATTGTGTTTCTGGTATATATAATATAGTAAGTTTCTGTAGGTGAATTACGGTAAGTGGGAGGGAGAATACAGAGATGGGTATATACTGCATGAAGATCAACACAATGGTGTGTGCGGAAAAAACAATAGTCTTGTCATTATCGCTGAGAGTCAGCGCTGCACTACATCTGGATAGATAGGAATCTTACTGGCCTAAATCCTGTAACATAACTGCAGTGTGAATGTGCTCGTGAGTGTGTCAATTTCTAGTGTTTCTGGTTGTGACTCTGGCCAACTCTTTACTCTATAAATACTGAATGCAGAAGTGCCAAAAGGGAACAATGCAACAAGTTATTTTAAGATTGGGCGGTGAGAATATGTGGATACAATTTTAATGTATAAACAGCTGCTTCAGACCTTCTATATTTCAACTTCTATTTTCAATTAACACAATGACAAAATGTCTTTATAGATGTTGACCAAAGGAATGGTCAAGCACAAAGATTAGGGAGAGATATTGAAATTATAGGGCTTTAAAAAAAGCAAATGTTTTAAAAATTAATTCCAATGCCTCAAGGCAATAAAGTCTCAGCCAGCTGTAATCTGACTGGGTTTGATCTCCTAATGTAGACAGTTAATAACTAGTCTCCACTGACCCGGCAATTTGGTTTAATTCTGTTGTATTTTATCAGTGGCAGGCAATGTTTGTGGCTGTTTTTTGACGGATTACCGAGTTCACACAATTTGTACATAATGGTATATTGGTCTTTATGGCAGAACTTAGAGATATTATTGGTAATCTCTTCGATGTAAAATATGGATCAAGTCTGAAGGATTAATCTGGTGGTGTCTTGCCTTTTGTGGCCACTATTCTATGTATTAGGACAAGTATGCATCGAAAAGGCACCTGCACACGTTTAAAAAGGGACGCATATTAATTATCATAAGGACAAAAGCTGTGTAAATATACACAAGGGACTTGTAATTGTGGCCGCACAGTACTGATAAAAAGTTGGTACAGAGTTCGAGATAGACATGTTTTACCACTGTTGTGACTGCGTTGGAATTAGATTATCAGGCAGGTCAGCTACGGAACACTAACCTGTAACACTGTCGGATGAACCTGTCAAAACCTGTTTATTTTTTATGTTCAGATAATGTGTACATATACCAGGGGATATGTTTACATTCCAATTGACATTAAATATGTGATGTTATCACCACCCGATCTCCTTTAGACTTGTTGTTTTATAAACTAGGTAAAATCCAGATTTTATCTAACACATTGATAATGTTGTTCAATAATATAGATAGTTGGGTATTAAAACACTAGTGAGCATTAAGTAGAAGGCTGTAGACTGGCTGTAAAGCCCCGTCTGTCCTCAGGGAGTGTCATTCTTCTCTAGGTTGCATTGTGCGAGCTATTAGACTAGCAAGTATCCTTCTTATGTACACTGTATATCCTTTCACCAGTACTGAAAGAAGGGGTTAAGGTATTTTGCACTTCATCCTGTCCATTTGTGTTCTGTCTTATGTCCCAAAGTTTTGTCCAGTGCATGTCCAATATAAAGTTATAATTAGTATACTATGGCACCTGGACTGGAGTTACCATATTTGGTTTGTAAGGTACATCTTCGGACTATAGAGCTTTGATGTATGAAAAGTAGGTCACTGTAACCTTTTTGTTGACCTTGACTGGTACCCCAGTCATTTGAACAATTTGTTTTGGGCATCTTTATTTTAATCCTGTTTATTCACTGCGAATGCATACATAAGCGATGACATTGTTTGAATTCCCTAATTTGAATGTTGATCCTTATGTTGAGATGAACTATCCATTGCCTCATGATACCTTGCCTTTTTGATACAGCTTACCTTTCTATTCTTATTTTAAACACAGAAAGTGGGCCAACTTTTTGTAATTGCCTGATGTCTGAAACTGGTTGTCCCTGGTAAGGGCCTGGTATTGGGCAAGAGAACATTCCAACCAATTTGTGTGTTAAGGCCTATATGACCAGTAGGTTATGATAAAGTCTGCTCCCTTCCGCACCTCGTCAATATTACCACTAGGTATGATACTTGAGTACTAAGTCTGCTTCTCTTGTTCATCTGCACCAGTCATGGTTTCAGGCGTAAAGGTGTTTGATTTACGGTTGTGGTAATTATAACTGCCCGGGTTTTATTGTGTTCCCACAAGTGCATTAGCTTTTTATTACCTGGGGTATCACAGCTCCTAATGTAGGTATATTCTGCTCAAACAATGGATTTCTCTAGCTGTAGGTTAAATGTCACATGCCTTTCTGGTTAATAATGAGATGATTTCAATTTGTACAAAAGTCAAATATACATCAATTCTACTTTAACGAAAGTAGTTAGGTTTCTCTTTTCTTGTTTAATTGAATTCAAATCCCATTTCCTAATGATGGAGAATTTGAAATAATGATACAATCTGGCCTGGCCATTGGACTGTGATATACATGGCAAATCATTGTTGTTGACTTAATCAGGTGTGAATGCTGTCTTGGGTTACAGGGGCCATCTCATTTATACTGGACAGTGTTCTGTGGTCAGTTTCAATATCCCATTGTCCCAATGATGGTATGTTGAGACGCCTGAAATGTTGTTTGATTCAGATCAATCTAAGTATGATCAAGTCTGTGGGCAAGTAGATAGGAGGTAGTGTTATCACTTTGTTGAGACTCGTGGCTCATGTTTAAAAGCTGACATTTCAGGTTAAGAAGCTTTCAATACAGATAATTAAGTTAGAAGTTTCAGCTAACCTGGCCTACCCTGGTAACCTGACCTACCCTGGTCATCTTGATCGTAACTCTTCAGCTAACCTGGCCTACCCTGGTCATCTTGATCGTAACCCTTCAGCTTACCTGGCCTACCTTGGTCATCTTGATCTAAACCCTTCTTGGGTCAGTGTGGATTTTGTCTTCTTTTACCAATTATCATGAATGGACCAATGCTATTCCATATGGTCCTGGTTAGGCAATTCAAGGCCCTAATGACTACTACAAATTATGACATTTAGGAGCCACTGATCATCAGTTGTGTGCCAGCTACTAATATGTGATTGTAAGGTGCAATGTGAGGTGGACATGAGCCAGATAAGTGACCTGCTTAGGACTGGTCAGTGTAACCTTTCCTTCACCTTGGTCATCGTTATCTAGGCTGCTGACCAGCTAGGCAGTCATTCATCTTAATCTAAGCCACTCTTAGAGTTGGTGTGTTGAACTTTTTTGTTTTAATTATTAATTATTGCAAATCCTGTGTTATGTGCTGTACTGGTCGGGGGTCAGGTATGCATAGTTGACATTAACTTTTGCATACATTTAACTCATTCACCCCTGAAATTTCATAATGTACAATTCCAACCTTTGAATTGGGAGAGCTCAAATGTGTCTTCAAGGTGAATGAGTTAATGAAAAAAATGGAATTAATATGTTGGACGTGATTACTGTGTTGAATATTAAGTCTGAGCTAGTTGTGGGTCAGTGACAGACTTACTTTGAGATTGTATAGTGTAATAACACCATGGTATTTCATCACAGGTTTTGTCAGCTGAAATAGCTGACCTTACAGGAGGTTGGCTAGATATAGGGGAGGTACAGACATGTTACATCAGAATACAGTCAATAGAAACACAACACTTTAAGAAGTCTGCAGGCTGATACCTGTATTAGCGTGTAGTAAGAGTTAACCACTAGTACACGTGTACCTATTTGCTTGCTAAGTAATTCTAGATTGTTACTCCACAGCTGTACAAGGTATATGTTATATGTATACGGTAAAATACATCATGGTTGTTAAAAGTCAGCTCATCTGCAAAGAACAATTTTGATTTTTTTTTAAATGTTGTTTCCAAAATATTGTTGCCATCATTCTGACTAAATCAAATGACATTTCCGTTATTTCTGATCATAGCCATGTTGGCTTAGTTCACGATTGGCCATCCTCTTTCTAATGCTATTCAAATCCTGGGTGCAGCTGTATATATATATACAGTTTAGCATGCATGGTGGCCATTCATTATAGTACACTTACCAGTAATAAAGAAGGGAGGCGATATTACTGAAATAACCCAAGGTATCTGTTGGACATCTTCCGTTGTTTTCTTGGCCATAATTGTTCCTTTTTATCCACATTAATCATATTTCACTGGATGTACTATATGCATTAGGTTATGATAAACTATATATTTAAGAAGTCAGAGTCGAGGTAACAGTGATCCCTTGCACAAAACTTGAAGTTGGTCATGTGTATAGATCTATAAGTTATTTTGACCATATAGGTCAGACACTGAACATTAAAAACAAGTTTGTTTTAGAAAATTTAAGGTTTACATCACGTATAAATTAGTACCTTTATGTATTAGTTCCTTATCAACAGGTATTAGTTCCTTTTCTACAGGTAATGGTTCCAATTATCTACAGGTATTGGATCCTTATCTACAGGTATAAGTTCCTTATCTACAAGTAACAGTTCCTTATTTACAGGTATAAGTTCCTTATCTACAGGTATTAGTTCCTTTTCTACAGGTAATGGTTCCAATTATCTACAGGTATTGGATCCTTATCTACAGGTAATAGTTCCTTATTTACAGGTATTAGTTCCTTATCTACAGGTATTAGTTCCTTCCTGTGACCTCTTTTTTCTGAAGCACTATTTATTTGTAACTTAATTAATTCATACTACCAATACAACACACAAAATGCACGCCTGTGTCTTTCCAGCCCTTTGTTGACCCCGCTTTCATGGCTCCTTGGATTGATAAAAAATAGTAGAGGGGTTTCAAATGTAGAGGAATATTTTATCGTCATAATCGGGGAAAGCCAGCCAGGGGAAATAACTAAAAGTTATTTACATGTACGGCACTTGTCAAAAGTGTTTCGCTGTGTTAAACAGTATTGGAGTAGCCTCAAACAGACTTTTCAGGTATATAGTTATGTTCCAAAATATCAGTTCATTCTATTTACACTGCTGTGACCTAGTTTGAGATATAGTTTGACCATGAGTATACAGAAATGTGCTATTTATATACACCTATAAAGTATAGATGCTGAAGGCAACAGCCCTGTATACTGGTACTTCTCTACCTCCTGTGTGTACACCCATGTTATCAGAGTCTACCTGACCAACAGCCCTGTATGTACACCCATGTTATCTGAGGCACTGACCATAGGTGAAACATGTAAACACTGAGGCAGTGACAGACTTCTGGTCAGTGACACTGGTGTTCTGTTGTCTTCAATATAGAGAGTTCCACATAATTCAAAAGGATGTACACAAATCCCCTTATTGTGATATGATGCTTATCTTAAAATCCCACGCTGTTTTAGGGGTCTCCTATATGGTGCCTTTAATATGTAGTACAAGGTTATTTTACCATTTACCTGTCAACCAAGCTATCATTGATATTTGTGTGGTTTATCTGTTGTATGATTTGTTCCATTAGACATTTTTATGACATGGTCATCTAGATATATAGAGCAAATATGCATGGCTATATAGATAGATTGCCTTGACCCACATACCACTGCAAAACTTCACATGATATGATCTTGAAATCAAAACATTAAAAGAGGTCTAGTTTTGGCGTGGAACAAAACATAATGGCACTGATGATCACTTTTCAGTTTCCAGGAAATTTGTCAACATAGGCAGACATTGTGCTACCGTGAGAAACTTGTGTAAATATAAGTGGTGAGTTAGTGGAACGCCAGTCGAGGTAGGGACTTGCTAGTGCTGACAACATTGTTCAGTTGGTGAGCAATAGAAAGCATCATGAGGAGGTTAGCGATCTTGATCGTCAGCTGTTTTGATCCTTTATTCATAATAAATTAGTAATTGTACAACATTGTCTCCCTGATGGTCTGGTACAGGTGAGGGAGCATTGACTTAGGTTGTTTTATTGACATTTTGTTAGCTGTATGAAATTTTGTCCAAAAAAAGTCTATCTGGTATTGATCTCTGACCTATAGCGTGTAAAGGTAACAGTACATGGTTTGTTAGTGTATTGATCACATTTGTATTGTAGCCCTCTGGCTTGTGTTTTTGTCCAATGTTTACATGCCAGCATGTGATGGGTTGGTACCAATATCAGACAGCTAGTGAGTGAAGGTCATCCTAGGCTGTATTATTGGCCACTAATCCTTGAACTTCCCCTGCCTGCCTGTATGGATTCAGGTTTCTGTTAGGGGTGTCTGGACTCTAAGAGGAGATTAGGCCTAGTGTATTTTGTTTTTACTCTGTTGTCTAGTTTTACATTTGTGACCTTGGGGATCGGTTGTTAACCTCGACTGCCCTTCCACTATCAAACACACATTGGGTGCTATAATGGCAAACATAAGCCGTTAGCAATATACAAATAACACTTATCATTGAACATGTCGGAGTAATTGTCCTCAAAATTGATAGAGAATACCATTGAACATGTCAGAGTAATTGTCCTCAAAATTGATAGAGAATACGTTATCTTTGTGTGATTAAAGGAAGTTGGTCTTCATTTATCATTGCAGCCGTGGGGATTGGATGGGACAGGCTTGTTGTTTACTGTCCATAAAGATGGGAGTACTGTGGGATATTTGGCAATAACCTGCTCACTCTATTTTACAATTTATGTATGTGCATGGTTGGTTTACAAATTTGTTAGTAATGCTTGGTTTGATATACATGCTTCTTGGTGCAATGTTTATGACAAAATTCTAAAACAAACTGTACCCATTGATGGAAGTATTCATTTCTTTTCTTTGAACCAAACAGCAGTTTGCAATAGAAAAATGATATATGTAAAATTCTAATATGAAAGTCAGAAGTAGTGGTAACTTTTGTTTTGCACTACAAGCTAATCAGTATGTTAAAACATTGACTGAACTTGCCAAACCAGGAGATGAATGTTTTGCAGACTCTTGTTTCATGCTTCACATTGGCATGGTACAATAACCTTACAGTGACAATCAAGGACTCAAACCACAGGGTATTACAATGCTTTAAACCAACTTTTGCCCCATTTATTTAAACACAAGCAAAAATAAAATATAGTAACATATATGGGACAGATCAGTTACCAGGAGGGAGTAACATATATGGGAGGGATCAGTAACTAGGAGGGAGTAACATCTATGGGTAGGATCAGTAAGCAGGAGGGAGTAACATCTATGGGAGGGATCAGAAATTAGGAGGGATCAGTAACTAGGAGGGAGTAACATATATGAGCAAAATCAGTAACTAGGAGGGAGTAACATATATGGGAGGGATCAGTAACTAGAAGGGAGTAACATCTATGGGAGGGATCAGTAACTAGAAGGGAGTAACATCTATGGGAGGGATCAGTAACTGGGAGGGAGTAACATCTTTGGGAGGGATCAGTGCTAGGAGGGAGTAACATCTTTGGGAGGGATCAGTGCTAGGAGGGAGTAACATCTTTGGGAGGGATCAGCACTAGGAGGGAGTAACATCTTTGGGAGGGATCAGCACTAGGAGGGAGTAACATCTTTGGGAGGGATCAGTGCTAGGAGGGAGTAACATCTTTGGGAGGGATCAGTGCTAGGAGGGAGTAACATCTTTGGGAGGGATCAGCACTAGGAGGGAGTAACATCTTTGGGAGGGATCAGTACTAGGAGAGAGTAACATCTTTGGGAGGGATCAGTACTAGGAGGGAGTAACATCTATGGGAGGGATCATAACTAGGAGGGAGTAACATATATGGGAGGGATCATTACTAGGAGGGAGTAACATCTTTGGGAGGGATCAGTAACTAGGAAGGAGTAACATCTTTGGGAGGGATCAGTAACTGGGAGGGAGTAACATCTTTGGGAGGGATCAGTGCTAGGAGGGAGTAACATCTTTGGGAGGGATCAGCACTAGGAGGGAGTAACATCTTTGGGAGGGATCAGTACCAAGAGGGAGTAACATCTTTGGGAGGGATCAGTACTAGGAGAGAGTAACATCTTTGGGAGGGATCAGTACTAGGAGAGAGTAACATCTTTGGGAGGGATCAGTACTAGGAGAGAGTAACATCTTTGGGAGGGATCAGTACTAGGAGGGAGTAACATCTTTGGGAGGGATCAGTAACTAGGAAGGAGTAACATCTTTGGGAGGGATCAGTAACTAGGAGGGAGTAACATCTTTGGGAGGGATCAGTACCAAGAGGGAGTAACATCTTTGGGAGGGATCAGTAACTAGGAAGGAGTAACATCTATGGGAGGGATCAGTACCAGGAGGGAGTAACATCTATGGGAGGGATCAGTACCAGGAGGGAATAACATCTATGGGAGGGATCAGTAACTAGGAAGGAGTAACATCTATGGGAGGGATCAGTAACTGCCAGGACAGCAAGAGGCTGAGAGCCGGGGCACCTGTCAGTATGTATATTGACAGTTACTGGTTGTAACGCTTTGTTGTACATTGTAGTAAATGTGTGTGTATTTTACTGATCTACTAGTACTATTGCCAAATATGGACAAAATTGTCTATTAGTGTACTTGATAAACCACAAATGTTTCTGTTTGTTTCTTTGTGATTTCAGTTAGCACTTTGTTGTTTTTATATTGGTGGGAAAAATGGTACACACTACAAGTGAATAAGGGGAGACAGTTTGCCATAAGAATTAAATGCCAAAAGATATCTTGCTACACTTAGAATTGATGGAGTTGTTGTATTTTTCGCAATCTGAAGCAGTATAAGGACCTGTTGTTATATGTTTGCTTGTGAGTTTTAAGTTAAGAGATATTTTCATACATGATGTACTATGTATTTGTACTATGTATTTTATACACTATCATTTATGAAATAATATATTAAATAGAATGGTTTGGCTCTGTTCAACCTAAGAGTGTGATACAGGTAGAGGATGTCACACCTGTAATCAGCCTGACACACCTGTGTATAATTCAAAGCAGCACACAATTTGTTCCTCAAACAGACAGGTGAAATATGTACACCTAAACATTGCACACCTACAATTTCCTCTGTCTATGGTTCTCATATACTGCCTGTCTGTAATTAGGTTAGAATGTAAGCCTCCAATCACTTCAAAACTAGTCCTGTCACTGTTCCTCCCATCAGTGACATTAGTGATTGAGAAGGGGTCACAGCTACTGACTTATAGTTCAGTGCTAGCAGGCCTTGTTTGGTCAGGTACTTGTGTACTGACTATATATAGATTAAGACCATAGTATGTAGGGTGATCAGGTAATCGACACTGATCACAGCCCCCAAGTACAGGTCAATATGAATAAGTCACATAGAAAAACATGATGTGCAAATAAGTGAACAGGCAGCCAAAAAAGGTGATAAAATATAATTAGCGCTTCACACTAGCTGTATTTTGTTTGGCGACACCGTTGTCAGATACCTGAGCCCTTTGTGTCCGTTGTGTAGTCACGACATGTGGGACGTGTCTGCACTTATTAGTAAATGTCTTCCCCTACATTATCCCCAAAGAGGAGGGCACTTGACCACTCATCCCCTTGACAGGATCACGCTACAGGTACACTGAATGAAAGGCCAGGTTTAGTAGGAGAAGTTTATACCGCATAAATTTAAAAAAAAATGTTTCAAAACTCCTAGATCTGTCTCTGCTCATACATCCATGATTTACTTGTAATTCTACACAGCCTCATCCCTCACATCTGTACCAGGGGCTTCAACCCTAGGCCCTGACTTTGGGGTTTTCTATATAGTTATTACTACCTAGACCTGGAAAATCAGGGATCCACTTCTGTTGGTCACCCCCCTAACTGTTGGTCTCCCCCCTAACTGTTGGTATCCCCCTAACTGTTGGTCTCCCCCCTAACTGTTGCTCTCCCCCCTAACTGTTGGTCTCCCCCCTAACTGTTGGTCTCCCCCCTTACTGTTGATCTCCCCCCTAACTGTTGCTCTACTCCCTAACTGTTGGTCCCCCCCCTAACTGTTGGTCTCCCCCCTAACTGTTGCTCTACTGTTGGTCTCCCCCCTAACTGTTGGTCTCCCCCCTAACTGTTGCTCTACTGTTGGTCTCCCCCTAACTGATGGTCTTCCCCCTAACTGTTGGTCTCCCCCCTAACTGTTGGTCTCCCCCCTAACTGTTGCTCTACTGTTGGTCTCCCCCTAACTGATGGTCTTCCCCCTAACTGTTGGTCTCCCCCCTAACTGTTGGTCTCCCCCCTAACTGTTGCTCTACTGTTGGTCTCCCCCTAACTGATGGTCTTCCCCCTAACTGTTGGTCTCCCCCCTAACTGTTGGTCTCCCCCCTAACTGTTGCTCTACTGTTGGTCTCCCCCTAACTGATGGTCTTCCCCCTAACTGTTGGTCTCCCCCCTAACTGTTGGTCTCCCCCCTAACTGTTGCTCTACTGTTGGTCTCCCCCTAACTGATGGTCTTCCCCCTAACTGTTGGTCTCCCCCCTAACTGTTGGTCTCCCCCCTAACTGTTGCTCTACTGTTGGTCTCCCCCTAACTGATGGTCTTCCCCCTAACTGTTGGTCTCCCCCCTAACTGTTGGTCTCCCCCCTAACTGTTGCTCTACTGTTGGTCTCCCCCTAACTGATGGTCTTCCCCCTAACTGTTGGTCTCCCCCCTAACTGTTGCTCTACCCCTAACTGGAAATCCTGGAGCTGCAGGATGGTAGCAGTACCACATAGAACAGAAAGGAAGTAGAAAATACTAAGTTTCACCAGCTTATTATGTTAAATCAGGGTCAAGAAAGTGTCTGATACAGTCTGGGAGAACATGATACGTCCTGGCTGACTGATAAGTATTGTTTTCTTAATGCATTATGCATGTTTGTCATAACCACAATTTATGGGTAGACTTGGCAAAAGGTAAGACCGTTAATGTGTGATAGTAATAAGATCAGGTGACATCAGACTGTCATTAACAACTTGGGTTGTCTTCAAGGCTATTTTGTTTCAAGGGTCTCTGATACTTCCTATGGACTAGATCAGTGTACTTTAGACAATTGCTGGTACCTAAGTGCCACCCACTGAGTGTAAGGAATAGGCACATCACGCTGCCCATCCCTGAGCCACTAGTGACCATACATCTATGCCCCCCTCCCACTTACCCCAAATATATATGATATGTATATTGTTATACAATAATTCATCAATGGTTTTTGCATGTTTTCCAGAGTTTATATATATTTGAAAAAGTGTTTCTGTTTTATTCAGATACATTATATCTAATGGAACAAACCTTTTAAGAATTATGGTTGTGACCCGAAGCAAAGCTTGTATTAATGTTTGCTTTTTAGCTCACCTGGCTAAAAGTGCCAAGTGAGCTTATGCCGTGGCGTGTCGTCCGTCTGTCCGTCTGTCCATCTGTCCGTCCGTCCGTCCTCGTCCGTCAACTTTTCCTTTAAACAACTTCTTCTGAAGAACGGACTGGCCTAGAGTCATGATATTTGGCTGAAAGCTTTGTTGGTAGGAGACCTACAAAGTTTGAGAACGAAAATGACCTTGACCTGTTTTCAAGGTCACAGGGGTCAAATGTGTCAAACACTTCAAACGACTTCTTCTGAAGAACTGAAAGGTATAGAATCTTCATATTTGGCTGATGGCTTCCTTGGATGGAGCCGAACAAAGTTTGAGAATGAAAATTACCTTGACCTTCTTTCAAGGTCACAGGGGTCAAATGTGTCAAACACTTCAAACGACTTCTTCTGAAGAACTGAAAGGTATATAATCTTTATATTTGGCTGGTGGCTTCCTGGGATAGAGCCCAACAAAGTTTGAGAATGAAAACTAGTTTGACCTACTTTCAAGGTCACAGGGGTCATATATGTCAAAAGCTTCAAATGACTTCTTCTGAAGAACTGAAAGGTATAGAATCTTTATTTTTGATTGATGGCTTCCTTGGATAGAGCCCGACAAAGTTTGAGAATGAAAATGACCTTGACCTTCTTTCAAGGTCACAGGAGTCAAATGTGTCAGACACTTCAAACGACTTCTTCTGAAGAACTGAAAGGTATATAATCTCTATATTTGGCTTGTAGCTTCCTAGGAAAGAGCCGAACAAAGTTTGAGAATGAAAATGACCTTGACCTTCTTTTAAGGTCACATGAGGCAGATATGTCAAACACTTTAAACGACTTCTTCTGAAGAACTGGTAGTTATAAAATCTTAATATTTGGCAGGTGGCTTCCTGGGAAAGAGCCAAACAAAGTTTGCGAATGAAAATGACCTTGACCTACTTTCAAGGTCACAGCGTTCAAATATGTCAAACAGTTCAAACAGCTTCTTCTGAAGAATTAAAAGGCATAAAATTATAATATTTGGCTGGTGACTTCCCGGGATAGAGCTCACCAAAGTTTGCAAATGAAAATGACCTCAACCTACTTTAGAGGTCACAGAGGTCAACAACATTTTAATGGATTTGTTCTTGAGAACTAAAAGGAATGGATTCATAAGATTTGGCTGGTAGCTTTTTGGAATAGAGCTAACCAATTTGAGAAGGAAAATGACATTGACCTACTTACAAGATTGCAGGGAAAAATATGTCAGCAACTTCTGAAGAAGAATCAAAAAGCATAGAATCTTATAATAATATTTTGCTGGTAGTTTCAACAGATGGAGCCAACAAAGTTTGCGAGGGAAATATTTTTAGTACAATATAATATTTAATGAGAATATTTTGCTATGACTGCTTAAATATTCAGGTGAGCGATATAGGCCCTCTTGGGCCTCTTGTTGGGGTCAAGGTCATGGGGTCTAATTTATCAATACTACACCATCCTGCAGCAACAACAATTATTTTGTGCTCAATATTATATGAATAGTGGACATCTGCAATGCCCTTTATGTTGTTTTTTCCGTCACTTAACATGTGTAAATAGTTGGCCCAAAGAGATTTGTCAAAACTATATGAAATTGAAAAAGGCAGGACATATCCACTGGTGTCTGGGGTTACAAGACCAGGGGTCTAGGTATACTGATCTGAACAGTGTTTAAAGTACGAAGGAATCAGTAGTCTTCTAGTCCTAAGCCAACAGTGAAATGGAAATGTTTTGAAAGTCTGTTTGTTTAAAATATCATCATGAGTGAATGTTTATAGATTTAAAAATATTTTGTGATTCATCTGAGCAAACTGTATGGTACGATTAAGACAAAGATTATTTTGTAGGTTACTTGATGGTAAAACCGTGGCTAGTGGTAGTATATGGGACTTGCATATAATAGGTTGACCTGAACATATCAAACAAGGCTAGGATATGTATACCTGTCCAATGTGTGTGTGGACCAGAGTTCCTGTAACACTTAATAAGCAATGGAAAACTATCTCATATTTCACTTTGTGCCAAGCTGGTGAGCCAAGTGAATGAAATAATGACCAATTGGTAATGGATTAGGACCATGTATTAAGGATCATGTACAAAACAAAATGGAAAAGTGCCCATTATGGATGGTGCAGCCTTCCTAATCTGTGAAAATCTAAGCCAGCACTTAATTAACAGTGCCTGTTTAAAAAACAGTATTGAAGTCATTTTAATAAATGCTTCTCAAACATCATTTAACACCTGTCCGACCAGTCCATTTGTTGGTTCTGTTAGATGTTTTGCTGTATCCACTGTTACTGTGGTGGTAATAATAAATTTGGTGTGACTTAAATCATTCACTTTCCAGATGCAAATGTGTTCACTTGACGAACCATCTGAAATATATATATATATATATATACTAGCAAAGTGCATCAAAAATAGTTTTAAAATAGTGTTCTGTTTCTAATTTCTAACTGTTTTTAAATGCAGTGATTCAACCTTAAATTAGAGGGAGATAAGCAGGTAGAAAAAATGCTGCTGAGCACATGGAGATCCTTAGATCATTTTTTGATTTTCTATAAAGATAGAAAAAAGAAGTGGTCAGTGTTATCAAGAGGAATACAAATCTGAGTAATTGTTGGATTATTGATGGTTATGCTCCTTTTGAATTTGTTCATGAAGTAATCTACCTAGAAACTTTTGGTATAAAATTCTTGGCTGGAAAATTTTGATGACCAACTTTCAAGACATCTATGTCACTAGACCAAGTAATTTTGTATGATTGACCATACTTAAAATTCTGGTGGCCTGATATGTTGACCCTACGGTCATTGTCCAAGAATGGTCATCGGGTATAAAAAAAAAAAATGACCTGACCTGCATGACCCGACCATGGCCAGGACAAACTCCAGGATGTAGTTTGACTGACACACAGAACATTTACAAAGTTACCTGTACTGAAAGTCCACATTTACTTTACCTGTTATACAAACATCACCTATATAACAGCCGCATGTAAATAGATTACTCTCATCTGACACTCACTCATTACAAATGAACATGTATTCAATACTGGAGTTTTCTGATAATCATATAAGACGACGGCAGCTTGTTATTGGTGTAAGAAAGAGTGACCCTGATCAGGAGTCGACTATCTGATTGATGTAATTCTATTTAACGTTTTCTCAAAAGTTTACACCAATTTTGCAAGAGTTAATTGACCTGCTCCTTTAACAAATCCTGTATTGGTCACTGACTAAGAAGAATAAATTTTGAATGTGGAAATATATTTACGCTTACTTTGTATGTAGGTTTGATGTTAGAATTCTGTGACATGTGTAGAAATGAAGACTTGATGAAGTTAGGAGGTCACATTGAACCGATCAGCTACATGTATGATTAATGACCCTGACGACACAGGAACAGTGGTTGATTATAGTGGGGACATGGTGGTCAGTCTACTATTTCAGAATATACTTGGGAACCATCTTATCAACAAGGCCGTAAATCAGATGGAGATTGGTCCCAAATAACTTTTTAATTGTTGTCTTGATATAGATCAGTAGATTTAGCCAGTAAAAGAACACCTTATATCTTTAACCTTGGTGTGACCTCCTTGACCTCCATGGGGGGCCCATATGTGGTAGAATGGTCAAGGGAGATCACTGTGACCTGACCCGTCTGATCTAATCCCAATTAAACTTTGTTAGGTACACTTAGGGCATACATAACAGAATGGTAGTGGGGGAGGGAGGCCATGAAATGTTTAAGGAACCCCACTTGCAGATATAAGTCCTGCTGATTGGCGGTGTAAACAGACCTAATTGCTAATTAGTTGAAGATTACTAGACCTCTCAGGATCAGTCTTGTCTTTGCTGCTTCTACATGCTCCTATGTACCAAACTGTCTGGGTAACATTCACATGTACCAAACTGTCAGGGTAACATTCACATGTACCAAACCGTCAGGGTAACATTCGCATGTACCAAACTGCCAGGGTAACATTCACGTGTACCAGCCTGTCAGGGTAACATTAACATGTACCAGACTGTCAGGGTAACATTCACATGTACCAGTCTGTCAGGGTAACATTCACATGTACCAAACTGTCAGGGTAACATTCACATGTACCAAACTGTCAGGGTAACATTTACGTGTACCAGACTGTCAGGGTAACATTCACATGTACCAGTCTGTCAGGGTAAAATTCACATGCACCAATCTGTCAGAGTAACATTCACATGTACCAAACTATCAGGGTAACATTACCATGTACCAGACTTTCGTGGTAACATTCACATGTACCAGTCTGTCAGGGTAAAATTCACATGCACCAATCTGTCAGGGTAACATTCACATGTACCATTCTGTCAGGGTAACATTCACATGTACCAAACTGTCAGGGTAACATTCACATGTACCAAATTGTCAGGGTAACATTCACATGTACCAGACTGTCAGGGTAAAATTCACATGCACCAAACTGTCAGGGTAACATTCACTTACCAAACTGTCAGGGTAACATTCACATGTACCAAACTGTCAGGGTAACATTCACATGTACCAAACTGTCAGGGTAACATTCACATGTACCAAACTGTCAGGGTAACATTCACATGTACCAGACTGTCAGGGTAACATTCACATGTACCAGTCTGTCAGGGTAAAATTCACATGCACCAATCTGTCAGGGTAACATTCACATGTACCAAACTGTCAGGGTAACATTCACATGTACCAAACTGTCAGGGTAACATTCACATGTACCAAATTGTCAGGGTAACATTCACATGTACCAGTCTGTCAGGGTAAAATTCACATGCACCAATCTGTCAGGGTAACATTCACATGTACCATTCTGTCAGGGTAACATTCACATGTACCAAACTGTCAGGGTAACATTCACATGTACCAAATTGTCAGGGTAACATTCACATGTACCAGACTGTCAGGGTAAAATTCACATGCACCAAACTGTCAGGGTAACATTCACTTACCAAACTGTCAGGGTAACATTCACATGTACCAAACTGTCAGGGTAACATTACCATGTACCAGACTTTCGTGGTAACATTCACATGTACCAATCTGTCAGGGTAAAATTCACATGCACCAATCTGTCAGGGTAACATTCACATGTACCAGCCTGTCAGGGTAACATTAACATGTACCAGACTGTCAGGGTAACATTCACATGTACCAGTCTGTCAGGGTAAAATTCACATGTACCAAACTGTCAGGGTAACATTCACATGTACCTAACTGTCAGGGTAACATTCACATGCACCAATCTGTCAGGGTAACATTCACATGTACCAAACTGTCAGGGTAACATTCACATGCACCAATCCGTCAGGGTAACATTCACATGCACCAATCTGTCAGAGTAACATTCACATGCACCAATCTGTCAGGGTAAAATTCACATGCATCAATCTGTCAGAGTAACATTCACATGTACCAAACTGTCAGGGTAACATTACCATGTACCAGACTTTCGTGGTAACATTCACATGTACCAGTCTGTCAGGGTAAAATTCACATGCACCAATCTGTCAGGGTAACATTCACATGTACCATTCTGTCAGGGTAACATTCACATGTACCAAACTGTCAGGGTAACATTCACATGTACCAAATTGTCAGGGTAACATTAACATGTACCAGACTGTCCAGGTAACATTCACATGTACCAGTCTGTCAGGGTAAAATTCACATGCACCAAACTGTCAGGGTAACATTCACTTACCAAACTGTCAGGATAACATTCACATGTACCAAACTGTCAGGGTAACATTCACATGCACCAATCTGTCAGGGTAACATTTACATGCACCAAACTGTCAGGGTAACATTCACATGCACCAATCTGTCAGAGTAACATTCACATGTACCAATCTGTAAGGGTAACATTCACATGCACCAATCTGTAAGGGTAACATTCACATGTACCAGACTGTCTGGGTAACATTCACATGTACTAATCTGGCAGGGTAACATTCACATGTACTAATCTGGCAGGGTAACATTCGCATATACACTGATGTTATAATGAAGAACCTGGAAAATATACCATCTTTAACCATTTATGTTTTTTCTGTCTTTACAAATTAATACAAGAATGGATGTTGCATGTGTGTGTTATACAGAGAAAAGCGAACAATAACAGCCAGATGTACATTTGTTAAGTTTGTGACAATATTTAAATTTGTGACTTCCTCCATCATATTACGTTATTAATCTTTCTACACCACTTTTAAGATGATTACATAAATTCAACTATACCACAGACTGATCTGACAACTTAAATGATTTCCTGGTGATGAGGACATAGCCAGGATACATAGATGTTGTGGTATGCATGTAGACAGGAAGTAAACTCATAAACCAAACCCATCAACTTTGTACTGCTATATTGACTGGTTAGTATACAATGTAACCCATCAAATTTGTACTGTTATATTTACTGGTTAGTATACAATGTAACCCATCAACTTTTTACTGCTATATTGCCTGGTTAGTATACAATGTAAGCCATCAACTTTGTACTGCTATATTGACTGGTTAGTATATAATATAACACATCAACTTTGTACTGCTATATTGACTGGTTAGTATACAATGTAACCCATCAAAATTTTGTACTGCTATATTGACTGGTTAGTATACAATGTAACCCATAAACTTTGTACTGCTATATTGACTGGTAAGAATACCATGTAACCCATCAACTTTGTACTGCTATATTGACTGGTTAGTATACAATGTAACTCAGAACCAGACTTATGTACTATTATAAAGAAAAAATAAACAAATAACCAAAAGTTTACCTTTTACAAAGTGAAAAGTGATTATTAAAAGTTTTCCTCAATTCTTGTGCATCTCATGAAAATAAGCCTTATTTTTGTACCAGAATTTGTTTTGTACATATGTTACAACTTCAGACAGTGGTTCTGTGATTGTTTGTGCCTACATCGTGTATCAGTTTGGAAGTATCATATCTGAGTTTGTGTAATGTAACTGTGGCTACATTTGATGGGAATGGTCATGTGTACTTCTGAGTTTGTGTAATGTAACTGTGGCCACATTTGATGGGAATGGTCATGTGTACTTCCTTGCACTAGAATCTTTTAACGTGGCCAACCTCTTGGCTTTAGTCTCCAATTATTTTGTCAATAGACGAAATGATAATAGCAATTCATGTGATTGTCTCTTTCATCAAACATTGCCCCACACCTCGCCGCTATCATCATCCCTGAAGCTGAGTCTCCGATTCCCAGCCAATACATGAGCACTGAGTTTAATGGGATGTAAATAAGTTGACATTATGGGTTTATTGTTGTCTAGAATTGTCTGTCATGAAGAGACGTGAACTGTTACAGGAAGAGTTGTAGGATTGCACACCAGGAGGGCACATTGAGTACTGTCACCTGTAGCCATGATGGAGGTGGGGGTGATGGCTGGTAGTGGACTTGAGTAACCGGACCTGGGATAGGGTTGTGGTAATGGGGAGGAAAATACACTTTCAAATTATACGTCTGCAACTGTTTTGTACAATGAAAGTCCTTCATCCCCTGGGTTACTGTGGCAATGATTTCTAACATGAAGTATTTATTTCATTTGTTGTCTTTGAGTATCCACGGGTCATGTTGTGATGTGTAATTTATGTGTATAGAGAGGAGGTATTTCTACCTGGGTCATTTTGTCTTTTTGAATCTTATTGCTAATTAGAAATTTATTATGACATTATCATACAGGCTAGCTGTGAATGAGGTGGGGATGTATTCTAGGTCACTGACTGGACAAGGACTAGGGTCAGGATTGATTAACTGTCAATTATGTCTGCCAAACTACGCCAGACATATTAAAATAAATGCCCTAGTAACATTAATTGATTTAGTTTATAATAATAGCAAATTATTCCAATCATGTAATTTTAGATGTGTAATTTGTGCCAGAATTTGACAGCGCTGATGATCGAAGTTTGTTCCTAGTCCTATATGATTTGTGATTAACTGTATCATGACGATACATGTAGCTGTTAAAAGGATGTAAATTAAAAGCTCTAGAAAATATGTGAAACCCGTACAGAATTCAGCTGTCACATAAACCCTAGATTTTGTTCTGAGGTAATAGGAAGGTCCACCAAAATGTAACTTCTAGGGCAGTGTGCTCAAAATGTTAGATGATGCACCAGTATTGACAGGACAGTTAAGGGAGACGTTAAAATCTGGTATGACGTTAATGTTGTCAATCAGTGGCCAAGGTCTTATAGATTCTGTAGGTACATTGAGGAAATCCTTGCAATGCTGCTATAGAAAGTGTCTGCAACCAAAGATCTTTATAAAAAAATAATCTTCTTCTCGGTGCCATTTCAAAAGGGATGATGTCAAACTAATACTCCCGAGAGGTGAGGTTGTTCTCTAACCATTTCCTTTGTGCTCAGAGTAATGGATTATAATATTTGGAGTGGATTAAGGTTACAGTTGCTTGACCTGCAAGTTTGACTTTGGATGCTTTGTCCTCCAAGTTTCCTGTGGATTCTGATTGGTGCTCTATCAGGCTTTGGCCAAACCCCACTGGAGCCAGTTGTCTTCTCAGTCAACAAGGGGCTGGACCGAAGTGAAGGGTGTGCATTTGTAGTGTGTATTCATGCTGTTACAATTATATACCAGCCAAGAGGCTTCCTTATTCTGGTGAAAAATAAATCCTGAATGCAATAAAAAAAATTTTTAGCCCACTATCATCAGATGTTGGGCTGTTCACATTGCTCTTTGACTAGGGTTCATATCTTGGTCCTCTTTCCATAAATTATTTTTTGTTGGCTCCATTTCTTCGAAGACCTTGGCAGATAGATCTATATTCAATTGAAGATTCCCCTTGATCCTTAGTTGTGTATGTTTCATTTTGTGACTAATCAGAAGAACAAGATGTCGACCAGGCAGCCATTTTTGGTTTTTGGGATGATGAATGATTTTAATTATAGATACATATTTTTAGGAAAACTTTGACAGTGCACTTGATTACTGTACAATTATGATTTTATGTAAGGGATTCGATTGCACAAAACTTCAAGAATGAATAACAATTTAGGAATCAAAAATATGTAATTAAAAACCAACCTTTCTATGATTGACTTGTAAAATAAATAAGTGTTATATGTGTGAAAGGTGTCAACTATACAGTATTGTGTTGAATGTAAATGGAAAATACGTTACTGGTCAGTTGAAGACCTCACCGGAGAAATTAAGCTCAATTCCTGTGGGAATGGACAAAATGACTGGCTGCCAGTATTTTGTAGGTAGAGAACAGGAATAGGACCAACGTCTTTATCCTATGGCTCCTTCTAATGTCATGTGGCTAACACATCAAGTTTAAAAGGTATTCTAGGTGTATAATCCTAGGTCATAAATGATGTTAGATAGTCAGAGCTGACTCTGTCGTAGTACACCAGCACTGATGTAGAAGAATTCTCCCATTAGAGGTTGAGGGTCCCATTTCTGTGTCACTGTAACAAGGTCAGCAGTTATGGGATCACCGACCCCACATGACCTGGGGTAGGACTCTACTTTCCCTAGGGCCCTGTGACCCCTACCAGGAGCTGATGAGGTGGATAAGAGAACCAATATAGTTTTGTAGACCCAGGGACAATGGATTCGCAGGAGGACTAGAATGCAGGAAAACTCCCCATTGCTATTTCATAGCTAAAAGTGTTTTAAAAGTCAGCTAAAAAATGTTAATGTGCTTGTAACCACAGACTGCACAGCAATTGGTAGTGGTAAACTAACGGCTTGTTTTATCACTGTCCAAGTGTTCCAAGTGAAATGCATCAGCTTGGATAGCCTCCTGTTGTGTTAATCATACAGCAGTTGGACTGAGTTAACTTCTAGGTGGGAATCTAACACTAGACTCCGCACTGCACTCGCAGCACAGAGCTCCCAGCACAGAGCTCCCTTTATTTGGACTTCACAAAATGATGATATTCTGTACGAGACATTAAATCGGCCATACAGATTAAGTACACTTCACACAAACTTGTTCATTGTGATATATACATTTGCTTGATAGGTGTCTACAGGTGTAAAATCTGCCCATCAAACGTACTACATATCCACCTGTATCATAACACATTTACCTACTGTGTATTGACACGGTGGCCAATATTTATGTAATCATAGTAGATAATAACTGGCCTTTAACCTTTTAAGCTTTAATGCAGGTATACGGGTCCAGTTTATGGTGTATGTACAGCAAAAAGACCTAGACATGCTAGTGGTCCTGACACAGACATACTAGTGGTCCTGACACAGACACACAGACACACTAGTGGTCCTGACACAGACACACGAGTGGTCCTGACACAGACACACTAGTGGTCCTGACACAGACACACTAGTGGTCATGACACAGACACACTAGTGGTCCTGACACAGACACTCTAGTGGTCCTGACACACACACACTAGTGGTCCTGACACAGACACACTAGGGGTCCTGACACAGACACGCTAGTGGTCCTGAAACACACACTAGTGGTCCTGACACAGACACACTAGAGGTCCTGACACAGACACGCTAGTGGTCCTGAAACACACACTAGTGGTCCTGACACAGACACACTAGGGGTCCTGATACAGACACACTAGTGGTCCTGACACAGACACACTAGGGGTCCTGATACAGACACACTAGTGGTCCTGACACAGACACACTAGTGTTCCTGACACAGACACGCTAGTGGTCCTGACATACTAGCGTTCCTGACATACTAGTGGTCCTGACATACTAATGGTCCTGACATACTACAGGACCACATACTAGTGGTCCTGACATACTAGTGTTCCTGACATACTAGGGGTCCTGACATACTAGTGGTCCTGACACAGACACACTAGTGGGCCTGACACAGACACACTAGTGGTCCTGACATACTAGTGGTCCTGACACAGACACACTAGTGGTCCTCACACAGACACACTAGTGGTCCTGACACAGACACGCTTGTGGTCCTGACATACTAGTGGTCCTGACACAGGCACGCTAGTGGTCCTGACACAGACACACTAGTGGTCCTGAAACAGACACTCTAGTGGTCCTGACACAGACACTCTAGTGGTCCTGACATACTAGTGGTCCTGACACAGGCACGCTAGTGGTCCTGACACAGACACGCTAGTGGTCCTGACATACTAGTGGTCGACAGGGACACACTACACACACTAGCTGTCCTGACACAGACACACTAGTGGTCCTCACACAGACACACTAGTGGTCCTGACACAGACACACTAGGGGTCCTGACACAGACACGCTAGTGGTCCTGAAACACACACTAGTGGTCCTGACACAGACACACTAGAGGTCCTGACACAGACACGCTAGTGGTCCTGACATACTAGTGGTCCTGACATACTAGTGGTCCTGACATACTACAGGACCACATACTAGTGGTCCTGACATACTAGTGTTCCTGACATACTAGTGGTCCTGACATACTAGTGTACCTGACATACTAGTGGTCCTGACACAGACACGCTAGTGGTCCTGAAACACACACTAGTGGTCCTGACACAGACACACTAGTGGGCCTGACAAAGACACGCTAGTGGTCCTGACATACTAGTGGTCCTGACACAGACACACTAGTGGTCCTGACACAGACACGCAAGTGGTCCTGACACAGACACACTAGTGGTCCTGACACACACACACACTAGTGGACCTGACACAGACACTCTAGTGGTCCTGACAAACTAGTGTTCCTGACATACTAGTGGTCCTGATTTACTAGTGTTCCTGACATACTAGTGGTCCTGACATACTAGTGGTCCTGACACAGACACACTAGTGGTCCTGACACAGACACACTAGTGGTCCTGACACAGACACGCTAGTGGTCCTGACACACACACACTAGTGGTCCTGACACAGACACTCTAGTGGTCCTGACATACTAGTGGTCCTGACACAGGCACGCTAGTGGTCCTGACACACACACTAGTGGTCCTGACACAAACACACTAGTGGTCCTGACATACTAGTGGTCCTGACACAGACACACTATTGGTCCTGACACAGACACGGGAGTGGTCCTGACACAGACCCACAAGTGGTCCTGACACAGACGCTCTAGTGGTCCTGACATTCTAGTGGTCCTGACACAAACACACTAGTGGTCCTCCCACAGACACGCTAGTGTTCCTGACATACTAGTGGACGACAGGGACACACTACTTTGACTGTGTCAGGACCACTAACGTGTCTGGGTCAGGACCACTAGTATGTCCGGCCCACTAGTGTGTTTGTGTCAGCACCACTAGTGTGTTTGTGTCGGGACCACTAGTGTGTGTGTGTCAGGACCACTAGTGGTCCTGACACAGACACGCTAGTGGTCCTGACATACTAGTGGTCGACAGGGACACACTACTTTGACTAGCGGTCCTGAAGTGTGTGAGTGATCAACAGGTGGAAACCTGTTGGAACATTCTCACCATTTTACCAGTCTGAGGAGAGCCTTTGTACCGTTTATCTTACTATGTCATGTCACTCTGCTTCAAAAATAGATCAAATTTTACACCAGAATTTCTTATTATCTTATCAGACGTATCTCTCCTTTAAAACTGTGAAGCAGTTCAATGTTCAGCTCATCTGTCAGTCAACTTCTTGAAAACGATGTGGCCAGTCAATGTAGGAAATAATCCATGTATTCTACGTCCATTTTCTCTGTTACTAGGGCTTCCAAAAAATAACAACTTGGGACGTCTTTTTTCTGGCTTTCAAGAATTGACATCAAATGGATGTGCTACATCAGTTAACTAGAATGATATTGTCAGGATAAAGTCTTCACACAAAAATGTCCGCTGTCACACTTGTTTCTTTCTAGCCTGGAATGTTTTTTGTTCATTTTTCATGGGTTAGGGGATAATAAATGTAAGGTATACAGTTCTGCCTGGAAATATACAGGACTGTTTATTATATGTACAGTTGTTTTTATACACTATAAACATTTGATCAGCTGTGTAATGAAGTTTACTCCTGCTTCATTTTGTGCCAAACGTTTTTTCTTGGGTGACCCCTACGGTACCTATAGTTTTAAATAGTCCCTTTGAGCCCTAATGCATCACTTACAAGCTGTGTCTTTTGAAAACATTCATCAACAGCCATACATGTGGTTATAATTGTGAAACGACTGTGTTCCTATGACACTGCTGAAACATGTCAGATTCATTGAGGACATTTACAGCTGAAACAAAAAGATCACATTTTATGCTTAGCTGAAGGAAAAGTTAATTACGATCATTCAGCAACCATATAACTGTCAGTAGTTTCATGTGTAAAACTCAGTTTTGATACATTTTTGTGTATTTTGTTACCTTTTTAAATGCCTGATGTAATGCAGTGCACTAGGCCAAGAAACATGTATTGCCAGGCAAGGCATGAGGAAACAAAATGTGCAGTACAGAGAACATAGAGAGATCCCAGGTGTTGCAATAGGTGCAGCACAGAGAACACAGAGAGATCCCAGGTGTTGCAATAGGTGCAGCACAGAGAACACAGAAATATCCCTGGTGTTGCAATAGGTGCAACACAGAGAACACAGAGATATCCCAGGTGTTGCAATAGGTGCAGCACAGAGAACACAGAGAGATCCCAGGTGTTGCAATAGGTGCAGCACAGAGAACACAGAAAGATCCCAGGTGTTGCAATAGGTGCAGCACAGAGAACACAAAGAGATCCCAGGTGTTGCAATAGGTGCAGCACAGAAAACACAAAAGTAAATCCCCACTGCTGGAGGAAATTCCCACATTAGTTGCCTCTTATAAATCACGAGTGGATAACAGCAGGTATATTCTTTTCTCAATCCCCAATCCCTGGGTGATGCTGGTTTAGGCAGGGTTAGCTACCCTGTACCTTAATGACCTATGGGTGATGTTGGGTTAGGCAGGGTTAGCTACCCTGTATCTTAATGACCTATGGGTGATCTATTCCAGTATTACTGTAAAGTCTTTGGACAGTTAAATGTTGTCTGCTTTTATTTGTTTCTGGAGTATTTTTAAACTCAATAATGACATGTTCCCAGCATCATTTCTAGTTCCTCCTGAACACTAGGAAATGTTCGCCATTTGCCCTATGTAGTGAAGGGGAATTCAACATGATATTCATAGAAACAAGATATGCATAGAATTTAAATCCGATTGGCGAAATTTATACTGGGCGAATATGGATTTTACCAGTGAAAGTTTGACCGGGTGAAAAATTCTCGTTATACATGAGTATCAGTTAGTCATCCTGAATATTTATCAATTAGTCAGCTTGACTCACAATATCATTACATGGACTAATTGCCTTTAAATATCATTGTCGAACGTCTATCGTCTCTTATTATGATTATTTCGTTGACACTTTTTTTTTAAGTTGTACACAAAAGATCTGGAACGTGTTACAAGACTGGTGAGTGTAGGTAAAGTGTCGGCCATTAGTTGATGACTGGGGCAGACCATTGATGTCCTTTGTCTTCACTCTAATTCCACCTAACACTACTAATGAGTCTAGCAGTGTTATTGTAACCTTTTTATAGCCTGCTGCTCGTTCTTGTAACACAGGGCTCCTGAAGATACCAGACAATCCCTTTGGAACGTGATATTTTAGCAGTATTGACAACCTTTGAGCTAATATTCGTCTCCCAGGATAGTCAGACTGAGTAAATTAATCTAATAAGGAAAGTTAACAGTGAGAGTATGAGTGTTTGTCTGTCCTGTGTCTACTTATAACACAGCAGGAGTTCTAAGTCAAGCAGACCTTTATGTAAACATAACACTTTAACAGTCTGTAGATACTTGTTGATAGGACTGCCCAAGGTGGTACTAACCTAGGCCTTACCTTGTTGATAGGACTGACCCAGGTGGTACTACCCTGGTCCTTACCTTGTTGAAAGGACTGACCCAGGTGGTACTACCCTGATCCTTACCTTTTTGATAGGACTGACCCAGGTAGTACCATCCTGGTCCTTACCTTATTGATAGGACTGACCCAGGTGGTACTGCCCTGGTCCTTACCTTGTTGATAGGACTGACCCAGGTGGTACTGCCCTGGTCCTTACCTTGTTGATGGGACTGACCCAGGTGGTACTACCCTGGTCCTTACCTTGTTGATAGGACTGACCCAGGTGGTACTACCCTGGTCCTTACCTTGTTGATAGGACTGACCCAGGTGGTACTACCCTGGTCCTTACCTTGTTGATAGGACTGACCCAGGTGGTACTACCCTGGCCCTTACCTTGTTGATAGAACTGACCCAGGTGGTACTACCCTGGCCCTTACCTTGTTGATAGACTGACCCAGGTGGTACTAACCTGGTCCTTACCTTGTTGATGGGACTGACCCAGGTGGTACTAACCTGATCCTTACCTTGTTGATGGAACTGACCCAGGTGGTATTACCCTGGTCCTTACCATGTTGATACTGTAGTGAGATGTAGGGTTATGTTGATTGTCATCGTAGTGAGATGTAGGGTTGTGTTGATTGTCACTGTAGTGACTTGTAGGGTTGTGTTGATTGTCATTGTAGTGAGATGTAGGGTTGTGTTGATTGTCACTGTAGTGAGATGTAGGGTTATGTTGATTGTCACTGTAGGGAGATAGGGTTGTGTTGATTGTCACTGTAGTGAGATGTAGGGTTGTGTTGAGTGTCAGTAGTGAGATGTAGGGTTGTGCTGATTGTCATTGTAGTGAGATGTATGGTTGTGTTGATTGTCATTGTACTGAGATGTAGGGTTGTGTTGATTTTCACTGTAGTGAGATGTAGGGAAATAGTATAATTATTGAAGATATTAAATGTTAACTTTGTGAATTAAGTTTTTTTTCAACTAGTACTACCCTGATCCTTACCTTGTTGATTGAACTGACCCAGGTGGTATTACCCTGGTCCTTACCATGTTGATACTGTAGTGAGATGTAGGGTTATTTTGATTGTCATCGTAGTGAGATGTAGGGTTGTGTTGATTGTCACTGTAGTCACTTGTAGGGTTGTTTTGTGTGTCATTGTAGTTAGATGTAGGGTTGTGTTGATTGTCATTGTAGTGAGATGTAGGGTTGTGTTAATTGTCATAGTAGTGAGATGAAGGGTTGTGTTGATTGTCACTGTAGTGAGATGTAGGGAAACAGTATAATTATTGAAGATATTAAATGTTAACTTTGTGAATTAAGTTTTTTTTCAACTATTTATTTGATGACAGGTTCAGTCTTTATTTTGGTTCATTTTATGATCAAATATGGTATGAAATAACTTGAGTTAAATCCTAAGAACTGTACTAACCCCCTTTTATGTAATTTTAATATAGGTATGTTGGATTAGTGCTTGAAGTATATGTATGTGTGTGTATTATGAATCTTGTTGGTGATAAACATAATTGTATGTTAAGTATTAAACCTCCGTGTGATATAACACTGATTTAACAAATCAGCTGGCCAGTGTCCCCTACCCTTCCTATGTCAATCTGTTGACATACTTCTGACTGGATGACCCCTCCCACACTGACTGGATGCACCCCTCCCACACTGACTGGATCACCCCTCCCACACTGACTGGATCCCCCCTCCCACCCTGACTGGATGACCCCCTGCCACACTGACTGGATCCCCCCTCCCACCCTGACTGGATGACCCCCTGCCACACTGACTGGATCCCCCCTCCCACCCTGACTGGATGACCCCCTGCCACACTGACTGGATCACCCCTCCCACAATGACTGGATCACCCCCTCCCACACTGACTGGATCACCTCCTCCCACCCTGACTGGATCACCCCCTCCCACACTGACTGGATCACCTCCTCCCACACTGACTGGATCACCCCTTCCACACATGGTGAACCAAGAAGGAAGTATGTTGTTAGGACCAGATCAGTAGGGATACACAGTTAAACAGAATAGAAACTGACTCATTGCAATTTTACTAAAAAAAACATGTTTACGGAGGAATTAAGTGAAGTGATGATGGCTGTTTGTGGGCCATATCCTTGTATCATTGTGTACAAGGCCGGATATGCAGCATTAGCCAGCGGGAGGGGGCAGTGGTGGTCAGGCCTGTCAACCATACTAATCTGCTACATTGTTATATTAGAGACAGGTGGTTCCTACACAGCCTCCTGCTCTGTCACAGCTTGTGGCTCCGGTGGGATCAACCTCTCCAGACAAACTTTTTAATGTTACCAGGAAAATATAGAAAAATCAGGTTTAACACCTTACCAAACACATGTATTTTCTCAATTGATAGCAGTCATGTTCAATTTAACCTATCCTGCATCTCGGAATATTCTGATATAAAATGATGTATCAAGGTCTGTAGGGCAAAGTTCCCGAAAAAACGTTGATTTGTTTTACGATTGATTCTGTCAGTACATTTTTTGCTGAGTTACAAACATAGGTGTAATTTGCTTTGTAAGGAAATATTTCCTGACTTTGTAGTCAGTCAGTCCAGTCCTATGACACTGGAGATCAAGGCCATGTTGATCCAACTTATATTGGTATGTTGAGTATACTGTTTGTAGCATTTCTTAACTCTTGTGCATTCTTTTATCCCTTTGATAGTATTTCTGACCCTTGAATGTACTAATCTGGCAGAGTACCACAGGTGTACTAAACCAATGGCAGTCTCAATACACCTTCAGTGTAGGTCAGGGCCACTGTCCCAATACCAGTGCAAATTGGCACTTAAGTTATTAGCTATCCAATAAGAGGTGTGAAAAGCAGTTATACATATCCCAGTACTTGATTGAGATAAGTTATTTTAAGCAATAATTGAAAATAATGTTGTTATATTACATTCATTGTACCTAACAGGAACTAACCTGTAGGATTCAGACTAGATAACATCTGTCTTTGTGTATAATAGTGAGTTTTTACCTTGGCCTTTTATCAACTTTTTCTATCAAAGGCTCCTTGTCATGATAAGTTGAAAAGAAATTAGTTTAATTTAGATTGGATCATCCTTGGGCCAAGACAATTTGATAAATGTAATTTGGGACTCCAAATGGATGGGCCAAAAGGGGAAGTAGGGATTCATCTTTAAAAGACTACCCCTCAGGTACAAGTTAACAGATTTCGGCCTTATTTGGCATAGAACATCTCTGGATGAAAAGGACAGGGCCCACTTGTATAAAACATCTCAAAGTTAAGGAAAATCTCAAGCAATTTATTGTCTATGGGAAATCTTAGACTTGAGGAAATTTCAAGAGTTGAGATGTTTTATACAAGTGGGCCCTGATTGTTCAACGAAGGGAATGGCATTCAAACAGTGTGCAGAGCCAGGAATCAATAAAGGATACTTTTTACATGTTGAATGTTAATTTATGATGACTGTTGACTTGATTTACTGATATTATCAATTCTCTCCTATTTTCCTGTTAGGTCAGTATCCTGTGTCCAGGCTGAGGACAACCAAGACAGGAGGGGACTGTGATCCTGTGTCCAGGCGGAGAACAACCAAGACAGGAGAGGACTGTGATCCTGTGTCAAGGCTGAGGACAACCATGACAGGAGAGGACTGTGATCCTGTGTCCAGGCTGAGGACAACCTAGACAGGAGAGGACTGTGATCCTGTGTCAAGGCGGAGGACAACCATGACACTCAGGCAGGAAAGGACTGTGATCCTGTGTCAAGGCGGAGGACAACCATGACACTCAGACGGGAGAGGACTGTGATCCTTTGTCAAGGCTTAGGACAACCAAGACAGAAGAGGACTGTGATCCTGTGTCCAGGCTGAGGACAACCTAGACAGGAGAGGACTGTGATCCTGTGTCAAGGCGGAGGACAACCAAGACAGAAGAGGACTGTGATCCTGTGTCCAGGCTGAGGACAACCTAGACAGGAGAGGACTGTGATCCTGTGTCAAGGCTGAGGACAACCAAGACAGGAAAGGACTGGGACATCTGACTTTGCCCTGGTGTTATAAGTGTTACTTTCTAGATGTTGCCTCGTACGGCAAACATGGATGTTGTTTTACCTGTGCTGAGGTGAAAGATGCTTGGGCAACAATGCAAAAACATCAGCGTGAGCAATGAAGCACTTCAAATGTACAAACAGTTGATTGGAGATGGTTAAATTGACTGCTATTCTAAAATGGATTACTCCAGTTCATCTGAGAAAATATCATGTGTTTCAGGGACTTATCCTTCTGGTTTCCTGTCTTCCAGAGGATTACCTTTCAAACATGAGGACACCCATATTTGGATAGGTTTAATATCCTGTGCCTTGTTCTTGTTACAGAAAACTTGCTTATTGCTTCTCGTTATTGATATAACAAACAGAATAAAGGGGTGATGAAAAAAGCGGGACAATGTGATCTGTTCAGACGGAGCTTAATGAATTGTAGAATTTTTGAGTATTAATTATACCTCCCGCAACGAAGTTAAGGGGGGTGGTATACCGGAATCAGCTTGCTACCTTGTTGGTAGATGGTTAGATTAAAGCATTGCTACCTTGTTGGTAGATGGTTAGATTTAAGCATTATGACCTACTGGTATGTTTGTGCTTGTATTTAATCCTGCTTGTACTTGCTTTATTTATAAATATCATTAGCTAGGCTATGCTGGAGACAGATTAGTGTAGATACATGCTATCACACTAGTTCAGCTCGGAGACAGATTAAAATAAGACTTTTTCTACTGGAGCATTGTGAAGCTTATCAGTGTGTGTTTATGTTATCTGTTGTTTGCATTGTGGGGAGGCTGATTAGTGTAAGTAGTGTGGTAAAACTTTGATCCCCTAAGTGGTATGATAACTTCTGTTACAGGTAGTGGGGAGTCTGATAAACATTATCTACCTGGACTAGCACTGGTACTGAATTTCAATGAGGATTTTCCACATTTCACGGTACATGATTTAATGATTAACAAAGTTTAGGTCATTATCACTTTTTAGGTCTATATACTTCATATTCACTGGAGCGAAGTTCTTTATTGCCATATTAGATATGAAGTTATAATGATTTTATCATTAGACAAGTCAGCACTTTTAGCATCACCGAGTCGATATTACAAATTACTGACCTCTAATACACTCCAAACATCACAGAGTCAATATCACAAATTACTGACCTCTAATACACTCAAAAACCAACGAGTCAATATCACAAATTACTAACCTCCAATACACTCAAAAACCAATGAGTCAATATCACAAATTACTGACCTCTAATACACTCAAAAACCAACGAGTCAATATCACAAATTACTAACCTCCAATACACTCAAAATATCACCGAGTCAATATCACAAATTACCGACCTCTAATACACTCAAAACATCACCGGTTAATATCACAAATTACTGACCTCTAATACACTCACAACATCACCGGTCAATATCACAAATTACTGTTACCTAATACACTCAAAACATCATCGAGTCAATATCACAAATTACCGCCACCTAATAATACACTCAAAATATCACCGAGTCAATATCACAAATTACTGACCTCTAATACACTTGAAACATCACTGGTTAATATCACAAATTAACGACCTCTAACACACTCAAAATATCACCGAGTCAATATCACAAATTACTAACCTCTTATACACTCAAAATATCACTGAGTCAATGTCACAAGTTACTGACCTAATACACTCAAAATATCACCGAGTCAATGTCACAAGTAACTGACCTAATACACTCAAAACATCACCGAGTCAATATCACAAATTACTGACCTAATACACTCAAAACATCACCGAGTCAATGTCACAAATTACTGACCTCTAATACACTCAAAACATCACCAAGTCAATGTCACAAGTAACTGACCTAATACACTCAAAACATCACCGAGTCAATATCACAAATTACTGACCTAATACACTCAAAACATCACTGAGTCAATGTCACAAACTACCGACCTCTAACACACTCAAAATATCACCGAGTCAATATCATTATTTAGTGGGCCAATTTCAAAAATGTTTTCACCGAGTCAATATCACAAATTACTGACCTTTGATACACTCAAAACATCACCGAGTCAATATTATTCAATTATAGCCTTTGGCTGAGGTCGATACCTGGATTCATCGACCCGAGAAAAGATATATTGACAGAGGACGCAGTCCAAGGTTAATATATCTTTTCTCTGGTTGATAAATCCAGGTATTGACTGAAGTTAAAGGCTACAATTGTTTTATTAATTTACAAAACAGTAATGTTAGCACTCTTAAAAACAACATAACAAAAAAGCTTCGGAAGTGGGACGGTGTATTGTTTGGAGACACGTCATCATTCTTATTTTAGAAACACCTAGTCCTTCAACAAAAATCACGCACTCCTGGCCAATCACTTGTCGGAAATAACATGAAAAAATAATAACACAAATTACTGACCTCTGATACACTCAAAACATCACCGAGTCAATATCATAAATTACTGACCTCTAATACGCTCAAAACATAACCAATCAATATCACAAATTTCTCACCTCTTATACACTCAAAATATGCATCTCTGATGGATTTGGTAAAAGCATATTGATAAAAAAAACAGTATTTAATAACAATGAAAGTTTTCTTTGTGTAAGAGATGTGTACCAGCCTTAGGATTGTAAACGAGCCTGGCTGTAATATGTACAGGTTTCCTGTCTTTTAAACAGATCAACAATGCCATGTGTAAATGACCTGTTATCACCCCTTCCTACTGGCACAGTGTAGAAGGAGAGCTAATAATGTCCTAATGACTCATTAAATAGAAATGATATCAATCTCATGGTTGTCTTTCTCATAACACTAAACTAAAGGATTCCTTGAGTACCCCAGCCATGACCTCCGGATATAAAGACATTTGTTTACCTGTCCTCGACAGCTTACCCCAAACAATACACAACACTAGAGTTTATATATACCTGTCTTTGCTGGTATGTGATATACATTGTAACGTAATAGTCACAAACACCACCACGTTTGTGTTGGCCCAGTCAGGTCAACTGTTAATCATACCAATTATTGTTGTTAAAAATTACCTTGACTGCTGTTTAAAACGACCTTGCTTAGAATTAGAAGTGCTTTTCCCAAATGTTCTCCCTATTATCAAACAAGAATAAGGGATTTTGCCATTCTGTTAAAATGCCTAGATTGCTTGAAGTTAAAGGTGAAACGTAAATTAATTCTTAACACTGGGACAATGCTGGAGTATACAAAAGGTACCAACAAATAGCCGGAAGATTGTGTCAAATTCAATGCACTTCACACTAAACGAACCAAACTTTTAGGATCAAAACAGTATTGTATTAGTGAAATTCTGAGAATATGCATTACTTTGATAATAGGGCTTTATAAATGTAGTAATGGTATGTATTAGCAATTTAATACCATACAAAAGTGGTGTTGCTGCTATAGATGTTAAGTCACTTAGGATTCAATATGTGACCAGGCCATGCTGCTAAAAGATTGTAGTACATGTAAGCTGAAGGTGTAGTCCTTCAGATGTTGACCTGACTGGAGGCTTCAATGTGTTACCAGACATGTCGCACGGAAATAGATGTTGTATGAAAATGAATTAATTTCAAGCAAGGATATTTTAGAGATTAACTCTGGTCTGGAGGTACAACTTTTCTCCAACATGTGACCAGCCCTATAACAAGCTGAAGTCTGCCTCATTGCCCTGTTGACAAAGGCGGCCAGTGATGGGCGATGAATCACATTGCACCAGCGGTACTGGGGCCAGCAAGCTGTTGCAGTGAGAGGCTGTCTCCAAGCCTGTCCCTACACCTTTCTCACCTGCATACAATCTCAAAATAAATTATCAATACCACTTTGGAGAAAGAAAGATGCACAAAGTAAGAGATTTAGAGCAAAACCTGTACCCTTTCATGTCGGTGGGGGATTATTTATGGGGCAGCAACACTTATGGGGCAGCAGCAGCACCCTGACTGGTCTGGTCCAGGCCAATGATCAATGGTCACAAGAACTAAATTGGATCACCAACTAACACTCTCCTAGATATGGAAATGGAGAGGCTTTACCAATGACAATTAGTAATTATGATAGCCTATAAAAAGTTGTACATGTATTTCTAGGATTTATGTTAAATGTGTATTGCCTTTGTAAGTTATTATTGGGGGTGGTTTATATGTTTTGTCAGTGTGTAGGGGNATGTTCAGTCAGGGTTAGTGTTTGGAGCATGCCTCAAGTTTTAAATATCCAAAACAGGTTGTCTGTTTTATTATATTCCTATTTATGTCATTCATAATCGTTATGTACACATTCTCTGCTCTTAGTCTTTGAGGGAATCTATCGCAATATTACCGGCTAGAAATTCCGATTTGTTTTATAGATGTGTGCCACTTCTAATGGTAAATATTAAGATAGGGTGACCTAACGGTAGACGTGAGAGTCGGGTTGGTGAACCTCAGCCAATCTAGGGTGCATCACCGGCTGGACCATCTCCCACGGAACCGTTTGTGTGGATTCCAAAGAAGTACATCTGCATTTACGTAAACGTTTAGCTATCCGACGGCGACAATACTGGAGTCGGGCCACAGCGACAACAGATAAAATACATATGTTTTTATCAGAAACCGAAAATTCATTCACGAAAGACATAGCTAGGTAATAGATATTTTTTGTAAACAGTGGGAGAAATCAAGGTATTGAGGTGACATGGGCTTGTAAATGATAAGTGACGGAGAATTGTTTTCTTCAGTATGATAGTTTGTCCTTTAGCCGTGTAGTCCTCTGTGTCAGCCTGGTATACGGTAGTGGTGGGTCTGGTAGGGATCGTCCTTCCCATTAACGGGCCTCATTAGGGGAGTGAAGGACAGCAAGCACAAATGAAGCACAAAACTACCAGTCGACACGTTACCGGAAAATAATTCTGGCGATCGACCCATTGCAGTTCCGCTACGTTCTTTCCTCCTGCAACAACGTCTTCGACCTCGAAAACACACGACACCCTACGACACTTTTTGTGTGCGCTAAATGTAACATTAAAGGGAAAGTGCAACGGCCAGACTCGAATTCGAGCCTGGGACCTCCGCACTCTAGCAGGCCTGAGGGCCGCGGTGGCCGCTGACGGTCTACGACCACTAGCCCTCCTCCGCTGTGTCGCGGACTCGAGGCCTACGTTGGGTATGGCCGTAGTTCGGTGGTATTAAAACTGATGGAAGGCTTGTATGGATACTCATCATTGTGAAAAACAAAAAAATGTTGTGTTCTTTTGTTCTATTTCTTGTCTATATATACTAATACAACGACCTACTCGTTACCAGGCATACTGAACCTTTAGTTCTATTTCTTGTCTATATCTGCTAATACAACGTCCTTCTCATTTCCGGGCATACTGAACCTTTAGTTCTATTTCTTGTCTATATATGCTAATACAACGACCTTCTCATTACCGGGCATACTGAACCTTTTGTTCTATTTCTTGTCTATATATGCTAATACAACGACCTTCTCCTTACCGGGCATACTGAACCCTTTAGTTCTATTTCTTGTCTATATATGCTAATACAACGACCTTCTCCTTACCGGGCATACTGAACCCTTTAGTTCTATTTCTTGTCTATATATGCTAATACAACGGCCTTCTCATTACCGGGAATACTGAACCTTTTGTTCTATTGCTTGTCTATATATTCTAATACAACGACCTTCTCATTACCGGGCATACTGAACCCTTTGTTCTATTTCTTGTCTATATTTTCTATTACAACGACCTCCTCATTACCGGGCATACTGAACCTTTTGTTCTCTTTCTTGTCTATATTTTCTAATACAACGACCTTCTCATTACCGGGCATACTGAGCCTTTTGTTCTATTTCTTGTCTATATTTTCTATTACAACGACCATCTCATTACCGGGCATACTGAACCTTTTGTTCCATTTCTTGTCTATATTTTCTATTACAACGACCTTATCATTACCGGGCATACTGAACCTTTTGTTCTTTTTCTTGTCTATATTTTCTATTACAACGACCATCTCATTACCGGGCATACTGAACCTTTTGTTCTTTTTCTTGTCTATATTTTCTATTACAACGACCTCCTCATTACCGGGCATACTGAACCTTTTGTTCTATTTCTTTTCTATATTTTCTATTACAACGACCTTCTCATTGCCGGGCATACTGAACCTTTTGTTCTATTTCTTTTCTATATTTTCTATTACAACGACCTTCTCATCACCGGGCATACTGAACCTTTTGTTCTATTTCTTGTATATATTTTCTATTACAACGACCTTCTCATTATCGGGCATACTGAACCTTTTGTTCTATTTCTTGTTTATATTTGCTAATACAACGACCTTCTCATTACCGGGCCTACTGAACCTTTTGTTCTATTTCTTTTCTATATTTTCTATTACAACGACCTTCTCATTACCGGGCATACTGAACCTTTTGTTCTATTTCTTGTCTATATTTTCTATTACAACGACCTTCTCATTACCGGGCATACTGAACCTTTTGTTCTATTTCTTGTATATATTTTCTATTACAACGACCTTCTCATTACCGGGCATACTGAACCGTTAGTTCTATTTCTTGTCTATATCTGCTAATACAACGACCTTCTCATTACCGGGCATACTGAACCCTTTGTTCTATTTCTTGTCTATATTTTCTATTACAACGACCTTATCATTACCGGGCATACTGAACCTTTTGTTCTATTTCTTGTATATATTTTCTATTACAACGACCTTCTCATTACCGGGAATACTGAACCTTTTGTTCTATTTCTTGTCTATATTTGCTAATACAACGACCTTCTCATTACCGGGAATACTGAACCTTTTGTTCTATTTCTTGTCTATATATGCTAATACAACGACCTTCTCATTACCGGGAATACTGAACCTTTAGTTCTATTTCTTGTCTATATCTGCTAATACAACGACCTACTCATTACCGGGCATACTGAAGAGGAGCAACTATCACATCTTAATTGACAATGGCATTTGAACTGCAATCAAATTGCTCGTCGGTCGCATGTTTCATTCATCAGACCAAGTCTCGTTGGCATGTATCGGTTTGAAAATTGATTTTAGACGATAACATCGAATGAAATTTGACGTCCTGTGGTGAACTGTTTGATGTTGAGATGTCACGGGACTTCCTGTCTGGATGTGGACCCTTTGTTTTACAGAACACGTGTCCATACAGAGCTGTCGTTCCGCTGTGATCGGACGACCTGGAATCATTGTCAGTAACTTTATTTTGATAGGAGAGAGGGACATGCATCGTCCAGTAAATTAAAGCCAAGAATGTCCTCATTCCTATTTCACTTTGGAAATAGGACCTTGGTAATAACTGTTCAAACCACGGAGATAATGTAATTCCGTGTGTGTACATGCAGAAGCATACTTCCTGTATATTGTCGTAGGAAAATGAGTATTCGAAATATAAATAAAATATCTCTCTCTGGAAAGTGAATAACGTACCATCAGGTGAATTCAACGAACTGTGAAATTATAGTAATTGTTTGCTAGAGCGAAATGGTGTATAAAAATGCTAGTCGTTGAACAGTGAAGAACACCGGCATCGGTTTCTTATTAAATCGTAATCAGCTTCAGTTTCTAGGCGCGTCACAGAAATGCAGGTGGTATATGTAACAGTCTATTGACAATGTTATGAAAAAGTCGAACCTGTTGGGACGACCTACGTGTTCGTAAAATATTGTCGCCGACACTTGGAAAGGAATTATTCCCAATTACATTGTCTGATGATAGAGTAACTCAATTCTGAGAGGAGGTAGTTTGATGATAGAGTAACTCAATTCTGAGAGGAGGGAGTTTGTGGTTAACGACAACATTGCGACTTGTCTGCAAACAGTACTGACAACGGACGGCCCTGCGGACCGAACGTCGGCCGCCACCACATCAAAATCCACTCCTTATTGAGTAATGAATAAAAAAAAAAAAAAGGACTTTTGCTTCCTTGCTAAGACTTGTAAATTTAATTTAGTTTAGTTTAATAACAGTTTAATCTTACAAAATGTTTAGTATACGTGCACCAAGACACTGTCATATTGAAACTAAAGCTTAAAAATTAGGATATTTGATATAAAATCAGTTATGATAGTATATCACAGTGTATGTCATTTACAGGTGTTCCCCAGTAGATCGATATACAATAGCTGAAGAAATGTTATCGGATTACGCATCGCCTAATCGCACACATCGGATTAGAAGGATACATGTCAAATCTCTAATTTTGAGTACTTGTGTATAATCTTGCGACCTTCTAACCTTGTGATATAATAAAGAGGTGCTAATGACGTTTCAGTCGAACGAGGGTCGTTATATTGCAAGTGGGAGCGGCACGTAACGGGTGTACATTCCAGCCTCCGTCTCCAACCACTAACACCGTCGTCAGGGAACGCGAGGGATTGTCTCGTTCAAACTTTTTTTATTTTTTTTAATTTTTTTTAAAGACATCTACATGAGAAATTTAAAACTCTCTCCTCAAGTAAGTAACTTGCTAGTGGTGTAACCCGCTAGTTAGAAGGGGAGGGCCCTCACTATAACGAACATACATGTACATAGGAGCAATGTGAAACATTCTTGGCGAATGATACTTCCGGTCTAAATTCATGAGAACTTTCTTGGGATAGTCATAAAATGTGGTTTTTATTTAGTGGATACCACTGTGGGAAATAGGCCTGATCCATTCTCAAACCCTATCGACTGTAACTCTATCCGGCCAGATGGTTCGGGAGAGAAAGCGACCTTCACATTGCGCTGATCAGCTGTTTGGTTTTAAACATCTTGTCATCGTGCTGGTGCTGGTTGATTTATATCCAACTGTCCGGCGCATGGTGGGATCAAAGGCGTTACGAATGTCCTTTTCACGGAGAAAGTGTACGTTCGAGTGTAGTCGATTTTGAATTGAGGATATGCATGACGGCTGATTGGCGGGGTTTATTGTAAAACAGCAAAGGAACGATTCATCTTTGAATCCGACAATTGCATTCAAATGAAACAATAATTGATTTCTCGGTACGAACAAAAGGAGTCTTGCTCTACTATAGGGTTGTTTTGAAATATTGAATTTATTTTCAGTTGCGAATGTGTATCATATTAAAACACATCCCGCTGTATTAACTCGATGCTAACGGTAGTGTAATATACTATAGAACCTGACTCGACCTAAAAGGTATAGATACGCAGGCCAAACGTCCAGGGGTTCTAGAGGTTTGTTAGTGTTTTAAGTAATCACGTGGGTGTCCAATAGGTCTGAATAGTAATGTAAACGTAACTGTATTCTTGTGTAATACGTTACGTTTCAGTGTTGTATACTCAATATACAAAACAATTCCCTTTCACCTGACAGCATGGAACACTTTGATGTGATGATATACAATCCACCTGACATCGGTAAGAAATTATCAGATATATAGGGGTCGCTGCTGTGACTGGAATTTACATCTGTTTTACCTGTAACTGCAGGGTACAGTAACGCATACAAAGCGACATTTTCATGCTTGGATTTCTCTAAATGAGTGTTTGTGAATTATATACTATATTATATACCCATCAAGGGTACATTGGTTAGAGGGGCCGTGTTACTTCTGTCGGCCGAACCCCTCTCGACAGTAGGAGAGTGTAGGCATGCGTCCTGGTCCCGGTCATGCAGTGTGTTGAATGTAACCAGAAGTTGAAGGATGACAGCCCAGCGGTCTGGTCTGTTCTTATCTTTGATTAAATTTGGAAAACATGTCCCAGTCTGTGTTAAACATGAGTTTAAATTGAAACAAGGAAATGGCTTAAATAAATGTTTAATACGCGAGCTGTTGTCTTTTACTTTAATTGTTCAGTTGTTTGAAGTTGCATATACGAGCGAGACATATTTTAATTTGTGAGATGTGTTTAAAATTGCATGTATTGCTATGGAACTGCCAACTATATCACACGACTCGCACGCAAAGCTGTGCGGACTGACGATGTGCACTCGAGTACATAAACATTATTTTGACAACAGGCTAGAGCAAATATTTTCTACCACTGGTAATTTCAGGAATTTTTTTTTATATGATTCAAGTATGGGTCTGCTACTTAATGCTTTTCCATGAGTTGTATTTAACACTGTATGTGTTTTTTTTACAAGATTAGACATTATTATCTGCCAGCGGACTGATACGGTCTTGGTTGGAACATATTCTAGAGTCGATCTGCCAAATTCGTGGTCAAGAATGATGAAGTTCGTGTTCATGTTTGGCCGAGTATCAAGATTGTTCTTATTGATTCTAGTCGACTCTTATTCAAATATGGTATATAATCATTGTTCACTTTTGGTCATTGCCAAGCCAAAAATACACCGCGGCTTACAGACGTATGTTGCCGTATTATCGATTTCTGACTCGGGAGCGTAAGCATTGTTGACTTATAACGGTGCAGCACATTGTGCACACGGTGAGAATGTAAAGTAGCTCCCTCCTTGTCCTCCTCCTCCTCCTCCTCCTCCTCCTCACTGTCTGTGTCCACATCCGTGTCAATGTCTCGTCTACATTGTCTGGCCTAGTAACACGGTCGACCGTTAGTTACCGGGCCGTACCTTCTCGGAACAACTGGTGGTGCTGCAGTATGTCACTCTTGTGACCTCATTGTAGTGAGACCAGCTGGCTTGTATTGAAGTTTCTTCTTTCTTCTCCTAATTTAATATATAAACACATACTACTTCAAGTTTATTTCTTCAATTGATTACTGCCTGTTGAAATATTTCAAACGATGATGACTCCGAAAAATATAGATTCTGTAACACCTTTCGACAAAAAAGTGATATCCAATGTTTGAGCAAATTTGCAATATGTGAAATTGTTAGACTGTCAGCTATACGTACCGTAAAGGGGGCGTGGTCGGACTGGCACACCATACATGCCCATACTGTAACAGACTCTCCGTTGTCGCCCGCCACCCAATCAGACAACATGTACGGATGTTTTTACAAGAAAAACATCTTTCAACCTGCACGTTTCACTATATTCTTAATTGAAGGGACTGATAACATCCATATTTCATTGAGAATACACGATTTCTGCGAATGTTCGTATCATTCTCCGTAAGAAACTGTTTCACAGACGGTGTGTTTCCATTATGGACTATGTTACTGTGCTTCCAATTATTACGTCAATATTATCATGGCGGGTCATCAGTCACTAGTGGCGTATAAATAGTCCCTAACCTTCCAACAGTCTGGCCCTTTCGATACTCTCACCCGCATATACGTATACAGAAAATTGTCCCTAGCCTTCGAATCCCCCCCCCACACACACAAATAAATCCGTCGCCCCAGTACCAGTTCTTTCCTAAATGTTTTGTGTTCCTCACCCCACTCCACGCACTAGTACATTAACCATAAAGGAACCGTTCCAAACCTATAAGGTGGTGCCCTCGCAACACCTTCATCGATATACCAAAGAAATGATACCATGGAAATGAAGGAAGATAATAGGCAGACGACAATACCATAGAAATGAAGGTAGATAGTAGGCGGACGATGACAATCCCATAGAAATGAAGGTAGATAGTAGGCGGACAATGACAATACCATGGCAATGAAGGTAGATAGTAGGCGACAATGCCATAGAAATGAAGGTAGATAGTAGGCGGGCGATTACAATACCATAGAAATGAAGGTAGATAGTAGGCGGGCGATTACAATACCATAGAAATGAAGGTAGATAGTAGGCGGGCGATGACAATCCCATAGAAATGAAGGTAGATAGTAGGCGGACGATGACAATTCCATAGCAATGAAGGTAGATAGTAGGCGGACAATGACAATACCATGGCAATGAAGGTAGATAGTCGGCGACAATGCCATAGAAATGAAGGTAGATAGTAGGCGGACGATGACAATACCATAGAATGAAGGAAGATTGTCTGCAGACGACGACAATACCATAGAAATGAAGGTAGATAGTAGGCGGGCGATGACAATCCCATAGAAATGAAGGTAGATAGTAGGCGGACAATGACAATCCCATAGAAATGAAGGTAGATAGTAGGCGGACGATGACAATGCCATAGAAATGAAGGTAGATAGTAGGCGGGCGATGACAATCCCATAGAAATGAAGGTAGATAGTAGGCGGACAATGACAATACCATAGCAATGAAGGTAGATAGTAGACGGACAATGACAATACCATAGAAATGAAGGTAGATAGTAATCGGACAATGACAATACCATAGCAATAAAGGTAGATAGTAGGCGGACATTGAAAATACCATAGAAATGAAGGTAGATAGTAGGCGGGCGATGACAATACCATAGCAATGAAGGTAGATAGTAGGCAGACGATGACAATACCATAGAATGAAGGAAGATTGTCTGCAGACGACGACAATACCATAGAAATGAAGGTAGATAGTAGGCGGACGATGACAATACCATGGCAATGAAGGTAGATACTAGGCGGACGATGACAATTCCATAGCAATGAAGGTAGATAGTAGGCGGACAATGACAATACCATAGAAATGAAGGTAGATAGTAGGCGGATGATGACAATACCATAGAAATGAAGGAAGATAGTAGGCGTATGATGACCATGACAATACCATAAAAATTAAGGAAGATAGTAGGCGGATGATGACAATACCATAGAAATGAAGGAAGATAGTAGGCGGACGATGACCATGACAATACCATAGAAATTAAGGAAGATAGTAGGCGGACAATGACAATACCATAGAAATGAAGGTAGATAGTAGGCGGATGATGACAATACCATAGAAAAGGGATTAGAGACGACGATAATACCAAGTAAATGAGGGACGATGCAGTAGTAGGCGTGCGATGATGGCACGACGGACATTTTGGGATAGAGTCTGCGATTTTACTACCAAGAATAAAGAGAGGGAGATGGCGATTCCAACAAAATGAAGGAAGGGTGTAGGCAGGCGAAGCTAATACCAGGGAGATGTTGGGAGAAATTCACCTCCCCCATTCTTGGTATCGTCGCTGCTTCTCTCTGCCCCACCCCACATAGTACTAACACCCTCCTCCTCCCTCCAACACACTGTGACTGACAATGTGTGGCGGGCATTCCTGGCCTGTGTAGACGACAACATCGCCTGACGTTACTGGTCCATTCGACCTGGCCATCTGACGTACGTCTGGAAATAACGCTGTTAAAAAAACCTGGACCCTCTAGATTGGTCTGGACAAAACATGGCGCGACCTCATAAAACGTGTCAATATAAGTATCATTTTCCACCTACAGGTCTGGTTTAATTTGCCGTTCTGGGCTCTACCGGTACAGGCTGGTGCCCCATCGCGCCCAAATATATTCGTAAAGTATGTCCTAACCGTTATGTACATACCATCTGAACACATACGGATGTCTTACGATCAGAACCCGAAATACAAATACAACTAAAAAATGGGACGCAATTTGTGTAAACAGGCGCGACGGAACAGCTGTTTGCACGATACCAAGACATTTCGAAATCTTTGTCATTAAAAAAACTAGCCTGGAATCGGGTTATTTAATAATTCACGGATTTCTAACAACGTTTAATATTAATTATTAGAATAGCCGGTACAAGATGATGTCATTAAGTCGAGTAAGTCTTGTTGATTACATGGACTTTAGTGTGAGTTAAGTAATTATTAACAATTTAGGTAATGAGACATTTTAAAGATTTTTGATTTAGACTTGATTAACACCCGAGGGACTGTTTGGGTTTTCTAATACACCGTGCATACTTGAGATATGTGACCCAATTGTGAACTGTTTTGTTTGTTTTTCTTCCATTGTTAAAAAAACAGACTGAGCAAACGGATGTTTGATATTGGGAGCGGCACACTGGGAGCGCCAGGCCGTATAGCGAGTAAAGCTGAACCCTGTTTGGGTGGGGGGGTCGGAATCAACGGACAATCTAAACGTTTCACGCTTTGTGTATTCTTTTCAAAACAACTAATTCGCAAAAATGTCAGAAAAAAATCAGCAACCCGAGAAAACGTTACACGTTAAGAGATGGTCGCGAGATGCGCAGGGTAGGAAGGCAACAGACGTATCGTGAACGGGCTAATTGTAATCACTGTCAAAGTATTGAGATTTACAGGCAGATCAAAGGGCCGACAGATACTATCGCGGATACGTGATCCCCCCTAACGTATTAAGTGCTATCCTATTATCCTCTCAACACAGACGACACTTATTGTAAATTCAGCAGTAAATGTTACTCGTCACCTTCTCGTCACCCTCACTTCCGGTTCACACCCCTACCCAAACCTGATCGCCCTCCCCTTCAAACCTACTGACCATATTTCGTTCGTCCATTAGGTCAAAACATCCATCCTTCTTGTCAAACCAAGTTGATCTGAGACGTCCAAATGATACGACGTGTGGGCAATGTCTCTTTTAGCGTCAGATTACATGTATAAGCAAACCTATTTAAGCCAGTTAGATATGCACTAAAGCATTGCATCCATAACACAACACCATTGCTCTGCTGGAATTGGTGTCGCACATGTCAGTGCTCAGCGCGTGACCCAGTGTTACCAATGACGTAATACAGCGACTACCGGAATCCCGACCGTCCCTAACTGAAACATATGTTCTGCCTATGTAGAATTGTTACAGAACGCCGAGGCGATGTCGCCGTCGACGATGCCACTCGTATATATGTTTGATACTAGCAGACGACGTAACTGTCGTACGGTATCGATCCTCTTTAAGTGCAGTAACGAGACAGGCAGCGCCAGTTTTGAGATAAAGCTGTCTGTTTTGGCATGTCTAAGAATACATTGTAATCATAGCAACACTAATTCAGTGATTTTTGCTGCGGATAAGTTAAGAAAAGAACAACAAAAATATATATGTAAAAGGTATGGGAACTACTAACGCTTAGATATAGCCGTGGTGATACTTGATAACAATGTATAACGTAGTCTCGGACTTCCACGCGTGGGGTGAAAGAAGTGACGAAGCACGAAAAGGATTGATTTAAACTTACACTCAAAGCCATAAACATACCACGACATTCGTTTGCTTCCTCCTAACCTTCCAAGGGGTCGCCGTATAGCGTCCCGGGGCAATAAACTGTCAGCAGAAGCAGGCGAAGATGGCAAAGATAATGCTGAAACAATTCGTGATGCGAGGTGATGGGACGGGGGGCACAGGAACGAGAGGTATGCTGAGTGAAAGGGTTCGGGTATAATATACTAGACGGGACGAGTTGTTCTAAAGAGACGGATCCAGATGTCATTTAAATTCAACTAGAACTATGTATAGTAGCCATACCAAAATGGCAAGAAGCGTCATGTGCTTTCTTTGTTTAACCGATAACACTCCTCGCGTGAATGCGGGCAAGTATGGTGCCGTTCTACAGTGTCCTATTCGTAAGGAATGACGAGAAATAACCGAAATCGTTCAGAACGGGCATCACCCTTTTCTCTACGTAAATATCAACATCGGCATTTAATGCAATTCCCTCCAGCAGTCAATGGCCATAGTGGTATAAAGTGACATCGGAAACATTCAGTTGTTGAACAAAAATAATTATCGATATGGCTGAATGTCATTCTCAAATTGAAGATATTTGCTTTTGTTGTATTTTTAAAGATATAAAACACGATTAACTGATATCAACAGCAATTTAAGTTTACGACGAACTTAATTTGAATATTGCATCTGCATATGTTGCTTTCGCATAATAAAAACAATCAACCTTCACAAAGTCGGCAATTAGAGCACGTTCGAAAGGCTCCAATATTTTCAAACATTTTCCAAGTATTAATTTACGCAGTGTCTTGTTTACGGCGAATTAGTTCTTGTGGACGAAACCAATGATCATTTTAACTACCACGACCGTTGAAAGTCCTCATCGCTCTTTATATATTATTATTGCATACAAGATAAGGCAACAACTCGTGTGTGTCCATGTGTGGAAATAAAATTACATGTTAGGCCCCCAGTTTTTCGCGATCGTTTCTGCCCGGTCATCTATCCGGTACTATCAGTCCGTCCATCACTGTCGGAACAGGATTTCTTCGGACAAAGACATCAAATTGAAGATGATAGGAGCCTCATTAACCGCTGGGGTGCGAGCCTCATTAAACGCTGGGGTGCGTCTTTTACTAAAATTCAATAATAAAGTCGCTTATATTGATAAGTCCATTGAACGCACTCTACAACCTTGGTATCTATCTACCGGTAGAGTACGATGACGTCTTATTATCTCCGAACAAACAATTGGTCGACACGGTTAGTTATCACTGGGAATCCGAGTGTGAAATAGAGTCCATGTTCAGTAGCTCTGTTAACAGACCATGTCGGCGGTTCCTGGCTTGCGATATTTTCATCCCGAGACCAGAATTATTATTATTAATATTTTTTTTGTGACGTATTTCAGTGTTATTTCTTGACCAATGTCAATGGTCGCGATTATTTCAGGTACAAGATAGATACGTCGCGAATCTATTGTCTTTGGGTCTAGTTTCTCGAAGAGTAACCGAGATGGTTTCGCTTACTTTCACTTACTTTCAACAAAGGCATGTGGTGTGGAGGAATGGAGCCCGTGTGTTTATAACGTACGTAACATTCCATGATTAACTAAGACCATAGCCTGTTATTTCAACATTTCATAAAACGCGAAAGATAAACTTTCAATGGTTTTCCACGTTAGACTGAAAAAAATGTGCAAAAGGGTATCACTGATTACGTATACTAAACATAGTTGGATATACATGAATTAGCGCGAGCCTACGGTAACATATAGTGTTATAACACCAGCCTATGGTAACTGTGATTAAGTATGAAGGTAAGGTATATAGTGTAATAACACCAGCCTACAGTAACTGTGATTAAGTATGAAGGTAAGGTATATAGTGTAATAACACCAGCCTACGGTAACTATGATTAAGTATGAAGGTATACGGTATATATAGTGTAATAACACCAGCCTACGGTAACTGTGATTAAGTATGACGGTAAGGTATATAGGGTACTAACACCAGCCTACTGTAACTGTGATTAAGTATGAAGGGAATGTATATAGTGTAATAACACCAGCCTACGGTAACTGTGATTAAGAATGAAGGTAAGGTATATAGTGTAATAACACCAGCCTACGATAACTGTGATTAAGTATGAAGGGAAGGTATATAGTGTAATAACACCAGCCTACGGTAACTATGATTAAGTATGAAGGTATACGGTATATATAGGGTAATAACACCAGCCTACGCTAACTGTGATTAAGTATGAAGGTAAGGTATATAGGGTAATAACACCAGCCTACTGTAACTGTGATTAAGTATGAAGGTAATGTATATAGTGTAATAACACCAGCCTACGGTAACTATGATTAAGTATGAAGGTAAGGTATATAGTGTAATAACACCAGCCACTACATATAGATTTGTCTCTCCCTCGGTATTACGGCCACGATAAAGCGTTCGACGGTGACCTATCAACATTTTGAGTGACATCGAATCGCAACAAGATTGTTTCACCCTATTCTATATTCTCCGTAAACGGAAACGGAAACGGAAACCCATTTTGAGGTTATACGAACGTTTGGTTTATGGACTTAACTTTCAAATTTGATTGCTAATTTTTGGATCCAGTTGTGGCCCAGGTGTCGCTGCTATCGTTCGGGGTCAGACGGTGGTTGCACCCAATGACTTGTGTCTGGTCATCTATTTAGCGTGGTCCGAGTCTATTAAACCTGGCACCTAGGTAAAACATATATGTTACATACTTATCAACTATTACATCGCCCGAGCCTTACATGAGGTATGCCTGTTGTTGTATACAATCTGAGGGAGGATCTCGGGGAAGGTTACATGGCTGATGACGTGATGACTGGGTTCTCCTTGCGTAACTAAAACTATTGTAATGGTGTCAGGATGGTTTGCGTCTGGTGACTGGGCACAATGGGCCGGAGTGTCAGGACTCCCATATCACACTCTACACTCTACATTGTAAGTAACGCAAACCGAACTCATCACGGCAGCCACAGGAAGCCGTGGCCCGGGTCACGGGGAGCAGGACCCTGACCTTAGGCTGAGGTGACCCGATGTCATTTGGTGACACCATGACAACTTCACACAACGCCATCCATACACGTCACGCAGGATCAAACTCTATAAAATGTCGACGTGAGTTTTAGTACGTCAGTGACGTAACTCAGCTGTCACGTGCATTCCGAAATGTCCATGTTTCGTATGAAGAATTCGATGGATTTGTTGCCTCTTCATTCCAGATCAACACCATATGCGGGATACATATTTGTACATTACGTAAAAACTTCCCTGCGTAGAAAATACACTCTGGTGCTGTATGGTACCATTGTGCCTCCGTTATATATGTATTTATATAATTGATGACATTTCATGTTAATTTCAAACATCAAACATAACCACCGAATATAACAGTTACATCTGTATGCCATGTTTATTTATGTATTGTTAATGATGTGGAAAGCCTACTTAACATGTATTCAAGGAGCAATGTAGGTCTGTATTTCATAAAATTACATAGTAGTTATCTTATGTGATATCTTATATAGTATCACGGACTTAGCTAACAATCTAATCTAATTTCGTGATAGTATATACGATATAATAAATAGTTTATACAATATATTATATAGTTTATACAATATATTATATCGTCCCACTCAAATCACATAACCATCATTCCATATGATCAAATTAATATACCCTGCCCGCATCCGTAGTCCC
>NW_018408429.1:669131-694791 GCF_002113885.1 Mizuhopecten yessoensis
TTCTCACTCTCACCCACACACCCACATTCTCACTCCCACTATCGTCTTCCCACTCGGGTCCCTTTGCACTCCTCCCCATTGTTTTCCCTCACGCCGTCAACACTGTCCCCAATCGGCTGTTTTCCCACAGTCCGGGCTACATCATCCTCACATGTTTCATTGATAAAACCCTACGCTCGTTCTGTGGACCCCCACTGCTTACCCTACTGTGTGTAAACTACTTCTCAAATTTGTTATTTTTCTGTGAGTAAGTTTGTTCGGTGTGTTTATCGAGGCCTCAGGAAAGTAATTCATAATATATAATGTTACAGACTAAAGTGGTTGCGTTTCCCGCGAGTTGTATGCAAATGTCGTAAGTGAATTATAGCAGAAATCACTCGCGCAATTAAACTTCGTCTTTTCATCCCGCTAATCATTTATAGTTGTATTATTATTCGCGGAACGAAATACGTCGCGTCACAAAACGGCGAATGTAAAAATCAGGTTTCATTACCTCGCTTCAGTATTTTCGTTACTTTGATACGTGAGGACGACGTGAAGTGGGACGGAAGAAAGGATGAGGAGCATTTTTTCCGCAACGAAAAAAACAATTACGAAAGTTAGCGTAATACAATGATTGTGTGAAATACGTTGGGTCCCTTAATTTAACTTATGTTTTCGTTGTTTCGTTATGTTGCTGCGAAAGACCATGTTTAGAGGGACTTATCAATATCCTAATAATACACATTAAAACGTAGTCATTTCGTTGGGAAATAACAAATCTGCATATTTCAGTTACCATGGTATTACAAATGTATAGGTCTTACTAGGCGCTTTAGAGGCCGGCAAAATGCCTCGCAAAAGGAACGTAAAGTGTGCGTTTCGGCGACAAATTAAGCAGGCGTACAGGATTCCATTGCGTCCTTTACCGAAAACTGACTGAACATTTGATATAGACTAGTTATATAAGTACCTCAACAAGGTACAGTCACACATATTTCAGTTATTACTGGCAATTTCCTTTTGGAACACAAACTTTTCAATACATTGATTTAAACATATTTTATTTGCATCAAAATAAACATTGGGATTGGGCACAAGTTTTCTAACTTACATAAAGCCCTTTCCCAATAGAAATTTAACAAGAAGAGGTTACAAGATGACATATAAATACATCATATTTACAAAATAAACGAGAGAGAGAGAGAGAGAGAGAGAGAGAGAGAGAGAGAGACTTTGATTAAGCATATATTCTTTTAAAATGTGGACAATATTTTTTCGACGCCGACACCGACGGCAGAAGTTTACATTATACACTTTTCAAAAACTTTCATCTTGAACTATTGTCCATCACATCCCGTGCCTTGGTTTGCTTCCTCCTTGTCGTTCCATTCGTTCTTGAATATCCGTTTCTCTTCTGCCGTCAGCATCGAACAAGATTGAACACAAGAACATTTAATACAAAAATACAATCTGATTTTTATTATTACTATTCGTTTATCTATTGAAATAATAAAGATATATCAAAATCAATTAGAGTCTGAAATATTGCTGGGTGCTTTGACATATTTTAATGTTGTCTTCTAAAGATAAATTATTACTACATTATAAACATTAAAATGTAAACAAGAGACGCCGTACTAGTGATGACGGTGCGGTAGTTGCAGTACCTTTTATAATCTCAATCTGAATCCGAGCGTGGAGTGCGTAATTGATATATAAGTAGTGTATCCTGTCCAGTCATTCACGCAAGGGGTGTGTGCGCCACAGACCAGTCCGTATTGACAGTGGCCGACTGCAATCGCGATTCCAGCTTCTGTAACAAAGACAGACCAAAATCACTTTTCGCGTTGACCTTTGCGCGAAATATTTCGGCCGGAATACCCACTTGCTCGTATTACGTGTCTTGGTATGTTTTTATCTGTATCTTGAAATCCCCGACGAGAGTAGGAATAGTGTATTACGGGTTATCAATTTGAATGCGGGCGGTGGTTCTTTATATGGGTACTGTTTCCGGGTAAAAAGGGCCGTTTGATAATTTCATAATTACAATAACACCTGTAGTACAGAATTATGATATATCGAATAGAAATTGTAGAAAGTTGATATTAAAATGAATACACATTTCAGTACGTTTTATAATGAACTTGGCCCCTAGGTTAACTCAGTACATACATAGCACGTGAAATACCACATTTCACGAGACGCACGTCTATCACCTTCCTTCACGGGCGCTTCACATGTTATACAGGATGACGTCGTATCCAGGTATATGTTGATAGCGTTTCATTATCTTGTTCAAAATGGTAGTTAATCTGACTCTCAAAAATTTCATTTTATATTTTTAACCGTATACGTATGTAGATTTCGTGTGCGATATTCCGTATTCCTCAGTACGGTCATTGTGTCAATCGTGTTTTTGTTTTGGTTGCGCAGTGTTTATTTTTGTTCAACAGCTGGTGTTTCGTCATAATATAAACACGAGTTTGTCCTACAGAACCCCGAGAATCTTACCGGGATGATGATCAAACTGTTAACATACCAACAGGTTAGTTCAAATTCACACACCTGTCAGGGCTCGCGCCAATGAAATCTCCTATCGGGTAAACACCTGTATTAAAATAGCATCGCATTGCAGAGCTATGATAATTGCTCCGTCAACTTTACTCCCTTACCTGTGTATTCTTTGTGTATTGATGACTTCGTCGGACAGGTGTATGTACAAATATTTGGCAGCGTGCCACCATTGTATGTAAGTTTTTACGACACTTACTTTACTTAGGGGTACCCGTTTCTCTCGCGTGCCGACACGTGGATGGCTTGCTTCTGTTTGAAAAAAAACAACACCTTAAAATGAAGTGAGTTTAAGCAGTGTGGTGTACCTAGTGCACAAGCAGGTGACATTATCGTGGCTTATAACATCGTTACAGAATCTTGTTTTTTGAAAATAAGCAAAATAACATAGATATATTCCCTTGAATGTTTTCCTCTTTGTAATATAATCATTAAGAACTGAAACTTGCTGTGTCAAGCTTCAATATGTACAGTGAATACGTCTGTGTAACCATGACGCAGTAATTGTTACGTCATATATGTCATTATCTTGTAACTTCACTAATATATATAAATTTCAATAATATAGTACGCAAATGCAATAAAGTTGAATTGAATTAATATAAAATTATTTAATTTAATATGATTTAAATGGGGAAAAAACGATGGACACGAGCAAATATATGGCCTCTATATCCATATCAATTATGTTTTTCTCCTTTAGCTAATTCTAGTTTTTACATTGAAATGTCACGAAACCTATCAAAAGTGCTACTACTTGTGAGGAGGCTTGTCGTACAAAAAAACAAATGCCGTCGTCTGTGTGGGACCAAATATCATGATTTAAACATTGATAAATCTTTGTCCAAAAGTGCTAAATATCTCAATGCAGTATCCACTTGTTACGATCTCCTCTACACTCGATCAGCTGTTGACTGGAACGACTCGTAGTACTAGTGCTAGATTTCATTCATATTCTAATAGTAAGTTTTTAGTGGTCGCAACCGTCTGACATATATGATTGGCATGCTTCAGAATAGTATAATCCCACAAGCCCCGCCTGCTATGTTTCCCGCCGTTTGCCTGTTCACGACTCTTTCGTGTAGAAATATAGTTCGTACGATATGCACATCATATAACTTAATTTCTTTACGGGTGATATATCTATGAATTGGCTTTTTCAGAAAAATGACAAATAGGTAAAATTTAACAGTTGATTTTGAAATATAATTCCGACAAGGTAGATATGTGTAAGTTTGACCTTGGACTGTAGACGCTTGCGTATGAATACTAATTATGCATAAATGTGATCCGTCGCCGTTTATGAAGAGGTCGAACTTGGTGTCGTCGGACAGACTTGCGAACTAGTGTATCTGGAGCAGTCACGTTTTAACAGTTTTCCAGTTTTCTTATATGGAATATATTTTCAACAGAAAGGTACGTGTTCCATTGTAACATGAGACTTAATGTTTAATACACGTGATCATCAAACGAGTATTTTCCTGCGTTTTTTGATAGCCCACATGTGTGATCTGTATAAAATCCTAGTGGGTGTTGTACTGGATAGAAATGTCAAAACCATGTTTCATAGTTTTTCATACGAAATACTGTTTAACAACACTTGACACCGGTTTTCATTTTTGACTTGTACCATATTGACATGTATGGCATACGTTGGCTATTCTGAAATTATGCACTTGTTCCAATATCGATCAAATTCATTTAGCCGGTTCAGGTACATATCGGCCCATGCTTGTGCAACGTGGAAATCTTGAACAGTTGCCAAATAGGACACGCTCGGCTTGTACTTAGCTATTCCGTCTAAATGCGTAAAGTCGTACATGATTATACTGAAACATCATTTAACTGATTTGTTAGACACACAATTTGTTTTATAAAAATGAAGTTTGATTCAAAATGTGTTACATTGGCCGGCTAGACTGTTAAAGACATGCGAGTGGGCGGGGCTAACAGTTGCCCTGTGAAGGTCTAGGTCTGACAGAACTAAATATAGCATACTTGTGTGATAACTTAACACATTGCTTTATAGTTTTCAAACTTTAATATTTTATTTATTTTTTATCACAGGATGGTTGTACGGACGGCAAAAGCACATTCTCATCAGATGGAGAACGAGATGCACAAATGCCAGACTTGTGATAATGGCACTACACTCTGCATGAATATTTGGAATAAATTTGATCTTGGACCACCGACACCACCAGGATCGCCTCCTCATGAAACAATGAGTGATTTTCCTGAACTTGATGGATTTAACTTAAGTGACAATGATGTTGAATTCTTTGACAGTAGAGAAGAAGATGTTCTCGCGACAATGAAGCACATTTTTGCTGAAGGCACTCCGTTGAATTTGCAGTCAAAATTGATACAGGATTGTATGTGGTCTGGAAATTTAGCAAAGGGATATGTTGACCAGAAAAGTTGTAGTTCATCAACGGAAACAAATGCTGCTGCCGACTGTGTTGATCCAACATCAGTGTTTCCTTATCCTATGCATAACATTACTGACAAATACATGACAGAAACGAGGGTGGATAATCTGCAAGGCCTCGAGACCCCTTCTGATTCAGGTGTGTAAAGTACTAAAGTTAAAAAATGTATTACAATTTTTATGTTTAACCAAGTCTTTATTTTTTGTTAAATACAGTTAAAAAATGTATGTCAATAGTATTTGGGGGGGGGGGATCTTGAAATGTGAAATATTTTATCATAAGAATATTACACTGTACTAGTCTAGTAGCTTTTTTAAAATACAAAAATGCTTCAATGTTTAAAAAATTCTAATGATTTATTTTTATTTATTTTTTACAGAAGAAGAAATTGATGTTGTCACAGTCAGAGAACAGATGAGCGAAGACTTTGAGCCATCAAAAATCAGAAAGTCCACAACGATACCAGCTAGGTGTATAAAAACGGAACGTGAGGATAATGACTATGCAGTTGCAATAAAATCCCCTGTGAAAAGTTCTATAACACTGAAAGTGAAAGTAGACTGTCCTACAGATGTACACAACTACAGTCTTCCACATTCACACTCATTGAAACGTGTGAGATCCAGTCTGGGGTCGCCCTCAAACTCTATACCAAACTCTAAACGGATTAAACGTGAATTAAGTCAAATCAGTGTTCCAGAATTTCAAAAAACTCTGTGTCAAAAGCTTTCTCGGGCGGGAACAAGTAGTGGCTGTAGTAGTGCTTCATCCAGCAGGAGCAGTTCAGACTCTGAGGAGTGTTGTGAGGGGGGCAAACGGACTCAACATAATGTGTTAGAAAGGAAAAGGAGAAATGACTTGAAATATAGTTTCTTTACACTCCGTGACAGTGTTCCAGAACTTTCACAACAGGAAAGAGCTCCAAAAGTGCTTATATTGAAAAAGGCTGCAGATCACATACACAGACTCAATCATGAAAGCCTTAGGTTGGAGAAGGAAACCGACATTCTTCGTGCAAAAAATGACCAGTTGAGAAGAACTTTGAACAAACTTCAAGTTAGGGATTTTTAGGTGTGTGATACTAAATGGCAATTTGTGGTTATCCGTATGGTATTGAAATAGATACTGACAGGAACTCTTGTGTTCATTATCCAGGGATGTGTTCAATGTTTTTTATGTGTGTGTGATCAGCTCTCACTATATCACTTCAATATAAACAATCATGTGCTGTGTTACTATTTTTGCATACTCGTGTTATATTATCTATATATATATCTCAAGTTAGCTTCTGAAAGTGTTTTTTTCTCGTGTTATATATCAAATGTGTGCAAATTGTAGAGCTCTATAGCATTTGTCACGATTCTTCATTAGACAGGTTTGATTTACCATAGCAGTTTATACCTCAGGTCTTCAGTTTTGTGGTGATGCGTACACATAATCATTGGATGGACCATGTTGTTTACTTGTTATTAAATTATTTTCCAAAACATTTACGGGTGATCCAAGTCAATATAGTTTCGACTATAATGAAATTTGGTTATTGGGGAAGAAATTTATAACTGATTTTTAAAGAAAACTAATGTCTCGAAATGTTGAGTTAAATTCAATAACTGGTTTACAACAGGTTTAATGACAATCGTACTGGGAATTTTTGTAAAAGTACTGGTACAGATAAGTCATTTGAGGTATCTTTTAATATGGCTAGGTAGTTGTTTTGTTAAAAAAAATGTCCTTAATAATTCGTTTATATATACATATATATATCTATTGCAATACATGTTACAGTATACTGAGTTTTATAAGAGTTTTCACATTTTTGATTATTTTAGTTGGTCTGTTGGGCATTTCCAATGTAGAACAGAAAGTTCTACTGCCCAACTAAGGTTTCATAATTGTTATCGATAGAATATCATAAAATCCATTAATGTGATGTCACAATAAGGGTCCCAATCGAAAGTTTGGTGGTTGGAAAGTGTTATATCTTATTGTTATTTTACATGTCTGTGTGTTATTTGAGCTAGCTAAGTAACTTCTAGTAGATCAAGTTATAATGTACTGTAGGAAGTCGTAAGCAAGGATATAAGTTTACAAGTGACATCTCTTTTTGTTTTGTGTATTATAGTACAGTGAATGCTCAAATGTCAACTATTAAATCACAAAGGCAATACTACAACTGGTTTATGTATTTTAAGACGCTCACTGCCTGTGAATCCTGTGTTCAAAGTCAAACAATTAAATGTCGAACCAGAAATATTTTTAATGAAGACTGCCTTTTGCCTCCTAAATTTGTCGATGAAATTTGCTGGACATAAATGTGCATTTATTTGACATTTTCTAAAAACAGAAAATGACCACATACTGCCAATTTGACTTACCAATTGTTTATATTTTTTACTGTTTTATATGGAAACTCTTGAGTATTGAAGAGTGAAGGGGTTATTTTTCTTTACAGTTAGTTAGCTTTGCTATTTGTTACAGAAACAATCTGGTAATACCAGATGTTTCTTGCACTTTTTGTTCTAAAAAGTGATTGTTTTGTTGTCTGTTGTAAATATACACAATCATGATCGATAACTAAGAAAACCTTTGAAATTTGTGTTTTTGTGTGTGCAGGGGATCTGCATATATATATATATGTACTTGAAATATGAAAAAATACATTAACTGGTAGAAATTACCTTCAATGAAATTAAAAACTACAGATTATCTTCTATGATAGTGTTTTATCATTTATACAAACCAGAGTATTGGTGGTGTGTTACATATATACAATGATCTAAATGGGGAAGAGGTCACAGCCAATACACCAGGCTTGAGGAATGTAGGTCAGGCCTGTGCTATGACATTTTGGCGGGAAAAGGAAAAAGTGTATGACTAACCAGCAGCCTAGCCTCTATCAATGTATTACTATGTGTGGTATTCAGTGTAACTGTCAGTGTGGGTGAGCACGCAACAACAATAGGCATCGCTGGGGCCTATGTTTAAATAGTGTTACTACAGAGTGAGCAGCTATATGATAGGTCTGGTCGCTTCCTTGGATGCCAGGATTAGATGCTATATCGGTGAACGCGTTAAACGGTCATGTCATTTCACTATTGAACCAATTTGTACAGTCAGCAGGGAATATTTAGTAAAAGCAGAAAGAACTTCGACACTGAACTCTATCCTGTGTTTAAACATGCCTGTATAGAGTGGCCTACCAGTAACCTATAGGATCAAAACTAATGTTAGTTTGGAGAAGAAATTTAAACAAAACCTAAATCTTAAAATATATTGATCGCTTATCCCAAATTATTAGCCGAAATTACCCTGCAAGTGCTCAATTTAGGACTCGATAACATCTGTTCAAGAGATTACGTGACCCGTTTTATTTTGCATTCTATTTAATAGAACCGTGTGCCAGAAATATCAAATTTAACACACACCACATAAAAAGATCACTTAGCCCGGGCTATATCACGATTCCTGTGTGACCTTACACTATACTTTGGTGTTGATATCATATGTTGAGGGGTTCAAAAGACATGGTACACAAGCTTTTTCCTTAAAAAGTGAAGTATGACTTTGACCTTTAAAAATGGACCCATCACCGAACCTAACGTTGATGATACACTAGGCATTTTATCGTAAATATGAAATAGATCTGCTGAGGGGTTCCTTATGGCTGACAAAGCGATTAATTACCGTCTCCGATACCCCTTACGACCCACCTCAACTTGATGGAAGTATAAAAGTAAAAGTATCACCATATGAGCAGTTTACTTGGAAGAAATACTACATACATGCATACATTATTCAAACATCTGGCCAGTTCTGACTTACGAGACCCTATAAACCCTATTTTTATCATTAAAACAGGTTACATCTAATCTGTTCATAACAATTGTTAATTCATTATATTCCATAGTTATTGAAACATTGTCTCCGTCTATACATTGTATAAAGAATAGCTTCTAATTGACATTGTAAATATTCATTCATGAAAAATATGAGATTCGGTTTGGAATGAAATTTTAAGAAATGGATTAAAAAATAGACAATGTATTCCTGATAACATAAAAATAGCTGTCTCTGATACTAGTGCCCCTAACATCAACTTGTTAAAAGTAGCACCGTGTGGCCGGTCTACATTGATGAAATACTTTATGACTAGCCTGCGACATGACGTAAAACGCAAGGCCAAAATGTACCTGTTCCGTAACTAGGTTGGTGACATTTAAACTGAAATCAATAAAATGTTTTATTCGCGTTGTTATCCCTAATGTATATCCCTTAAATTGGTCATCTTTTCTCATTGATATTGCTCGGGATGAGTCCATTACAATAACGTTTTTGATGAAATGTAAATATACAATTCCAACAGCATGGTTACCGGCCGTGACAAAGAACATCCCTCGATTTCGACACGGGTTCGGACACTAGGGCTTCGTTTTATGGTGCGACTAGAGTTCTTTGAGATACATGAAATCTCCTTTGCAATGTAAATCGATTATGAGTACGTAATCCACAATGGAGATTACAATAAAAACAACCAAACACGACTTGGCAGCGATCAAGATAGTGCCCAATGTCATCCGGAATACCTACATTTAATGACATGAGTACCGAGACTTATCTACTACATGGCTTTATTGAATAATCTGATAATGACAAGGTCTCAAGGTTAGAATCTGTGCTTCCTTTATCGGCCCAAAAACTACAATGACATTCTTTGGTCTCCAAATTTACAACTTATACCGACAAACCAGCTCAGAATTTCTCAAGAAAACCTCTTTACTAGATAACCCTCCTAATAGCGCTAGAAGCCAGTCTATAAAAGTTGGCACTAAAATTGTTTGAATTGATTACTATTGTTGGTTTCGATGTATGTTTCCCAGAAATGGAAGTTAAGCATTTCTCATATGATTTACAGAGCCTGTATATTGGAGCCTATGTAAAAATATGGTTTATACAGGTTTTCGGAGAGTTAAGTTTATACAGGTTCCGAAAAAAAACTTTCTGATAAAATGACTACTGACAATGTTTCGATTAAAAAGAATTTCCAGCTTAGGGATGTGAAGTCGCGGAGGAAAATGTTCGTGTCCTTGATTGTATTCAATTCAATTCAATTCAAACTTTTATTCCTTAAGTTTGACAACTTATTGGATATCTATAATTTACAATAAATTACAAATGATATATACATATATGTTTGTGCAATCAACACTCATTATCACTCCCACATCATTATTGTGCATTCAACAATCATTAACGCTCTCTCATCATCATCGTTATCATCATCATCAACAACAACAACATGTAAGTTACATAACCGTACTGATACAAATTTATATAAATGCCAATAATACATACATAGACATTTATATAAATTAAATTGATATGTATGTTTTACGTCACTTGTGCCTTATTAGCCTCAAGCCTCAAATATATATCTAGCAAGTTTACGAAGATCGCTGATATTGTCAACACTTGGTAACTGTACAAGTTTATACATGGAAGGATTTCGCCAGTAATATGGTTTTATGAATTTTACTCTCAGAATATGATAATTTCTGCATATCAAAATAAAATGATATTTGTCTTCTATATCTGAATTGCAACTCATACAGTGTCTTTGTTCTCTCGTTGTGTTATTGTATCTACCAGTCTCAATAGCTAAATTATACTTTGTCAAATACTATTGCAGAATATGGTGATTTGCTACGTGCTCTCAGATATTGTTGACTTTGATCAAATATTCTTTGCTTTATTATATACAAAATGCTTTTATGGTGATATAAATAGTAATTTGTCCATACATCTGCGAATCCGACAGAAAAAAAGACAATGTTTGACATAAATAACCCAGTTAAAGCAATAACCTGTATTGCTACTACTTAAAAAGGAATACGCAGTTTGGAAAATACAATTTTTCGAATCCATTAGTTTTAACCAATATTTTATCATTTTGAATTTTCTTAAGTCGACTTATTTAACTTTTAAAATCTACGTACAAAATTGTAAGTGTAACCTCTCAATATCCGTACCTTTTGTAGATCCCCAAAATTCACATGCTTAATGCAATATACTGCAAACATACGTATCAAATAGATGCAATAACGTTGTACAGTTTAGGCTCAAGTTAGAAGAGCTTGAAAAAAGAGCATACATGGCCTTTCGTCCTTGGTCAGATAACTGTTTCTGTATATGATTAAATTTATTATTGAATTTAAGTTTTACTCCTAGGTAGCTATAAACATCTACAACTACCACCTCAACACCATTATACATCCATCTTCTCTGTCTCGTATACGACCTCCATTTCTAAATACAACTATTTTGGTTTTCTCAGTGTTAACTGTTAATTTCCATTTAGTAGAATACTCATTCAGATTATCTAAAAGACTCTGTAAACCTTCAATAGTTTCGGAAAACATTACGAAGTCACCCGCATACATTAACAGAAACAAACTTAATTCACCAAAGTCATAGTCTGTTGCACCATTTTCAATAAATGAGGTTTCAAAATCATTAACAAAAACTGAAAACAATAAAGGAGATAATATTTCCCCCTGCATTATTCCAACATTGTACTCAACATAATTAGAACATTTACCGTTAATTGATTCACACAAGATTTAATTGATTTGTAATATGACTTAATGACCGAAAACATTTTCCCTCGAATACCAAGCTTAGTCAGCTTACGCCATAAGCTTAATCTATCAACAAAATCAAACGCTTTGCGAAAGTCCACAAAGCAACAGAACACACGTTTCTTCGAAAATAAAGTTTTCGTTATAATAGAATGAATACCAAGTTCTGGACGAAATCCGGATTGTGCATCAGTGATAAGGTCATATTTACACGCATCTCAAATACGTGTATTTAGTACAGAGGTAAAAAGTTTACAAAGACAGCTAATTAAACTAATACCTCTAAAGTTATTAGGGTCATTTAAAACACCTTTCTTATGGACGGGAATAATTATGGCTGACGACCAATTAGAAGGAAAATAACCAGAGTCTAATATATAATTAAACAACGTAGATAAAGTTGGAAGAAGTAATTCCTCGCCAGCTTTTAAACATTCATTTAGCAAACCATCAGGTCCATGTGATTTACCACATTTCAATTTCCGAATAGCATTTTTGACTTCTTGTAACGAAATAGGAGCATCTTATTCCTCAAAAAACAGTGTCATTATCAGTAAGAATAAAGTCGTCATGATGGACTGGGTCACTATCTTGTTGTACGGAAGCCAGGTTTTTGAAATGATTGTACATTGATTGTACATTTGATTACCATTATAAGTAGGGTAAACGGGAGTGGCCAGGTAAGAGACTAGAAATTGGAATTTACAGGTAAATGTGGCCGCTCACGGGTGGGCGCGCACCTCGTACCTGTTATCACTGCACACTGCACATTTACTTCTCATGAACTACACTTCAGTTACCGATAGATTTAGAACCGCGATTACAAGTTTAACAACTGAAAAAAACACCACGAACTTAGATTCTAATTCCGTGGTAACACCTATGCCATGTGAAAATTGACCCGCCGATACCCAGGGGTGTTATCTCGGCTAGATAGTGCACGTGATAGCATCCTGCAAGCCATTGATAAATTGTAAATGACGTCTTACATATCTGGTCACAATTTCTGTCACGAAAACTATGGCAAGCTTGGGAAAATTTGAAAATCATGACAATGAGCACCGCTACCATTCCAGATAAACTATGTATTTAGGAGAAGTTCTATGATATTTCAAATATTATTCTCCGCTTCTCCGAACGCACAGCCGTGACATGTGTATATATATATATTGTAATTTATTTCTCTGCCTACAGTAGCGGGTCATGATCTGTAATTCAATTCTTTTGTCTGACTTTATTATTATTTATTACGATTTATAATGGACGCAAACCTATAGGTAGCCTCTATGTACATGTACATATCAGATACAGGGGCGTTTCTAGGATATTTGAAAGAGGGGATGTAGAATCAAACCTTTTTTTTGGACCTTTTTTTTTTGCTAAAAAGCATAAAATAATTGTGAAATGCACTAATGTAACGGTTCCTGACTTGGAGCATGTATATTTTATAGTTAAAGTGTCAGGGGGTTTATGTGTTTAATTACTGAATATGATAAAATGCCATATTCAATACAATATTAGAAGATTACGATATTTTTAATTTATTTTTTTTGAAAAGTGGGGGGGGGGGGGGGGGGGGGGCGTACGCCCATTACGCCCTCACACCTGGACCCGCCCCTGCAGATACATTTGAAAAGTAAAGTATACATTGATTGAGGTGCAAAATTTCAAATAATTAATTGTTCATTAGTATTACAGTATTACAATCAACTTGCATAAAAACTGCGTCCCTGAATGTTTTTATACGTTTTTAATAGTAAGGAAAAGGGCTTCGTATGCGTTGTTCAACTTAAAAAATGAATAGTTCGGCAGAAAATGTTAGCAGACAATGACGACAGTTCGGCAAAAGCGAATGCTCCCAATAGGTGGCGCTGTTTTATCCAAGATGGCAGCCCCCATCCGATTGCCCGTCGTGGTGGTTTTGGGATCAACAGGGACGGGGAAATCTAAGTTGGCACTTCAGTTAGGGAAGATTTTCAACGGAGAAATCATTAGCGCAGATTCCATGCAGGTTACTGATAGTTAATAAATATATTGACAATTGTTCAATGGCAAAATATTATCGTAAACACTTCGAGCTCTCCTGTTGCCTGTAGTAGACATAACTTTGCATTGGCATTAATGTTTACCAAGCACATGTATGTGTAGTCTAAAATTTCAAACAGAAAGTTAATTTGCAATCGCTTCCTCTACAATGACAACTGTATTATATGATCTTTTATCGGGTATAAGATATATATATTAGATTTATTTAAGTATCATTATCGGGTAGAAGATACATTTGATAAAAGGATTGCAGATTACATGATCTGGGCAGAATCTGACTAAATTACTTATGAGACCTATATTTATAGTACTATATATTTTTTATCGGGTATAAGATATATTTGATAAAAGAATTGCATTCATTCATTCATTCTTTAATTCCTCTTTAAAGAGATACAAATAATAAATGCAAAAAATAAGAGAGAGAAAATAGATATTTAGCACAGTCTCTGGTTTTGGTTAAAGATTCAATGCGTATGCGATCGCATAGCGATGTACGTTTTACATCCTGTCGTCTGTTGCTAGGTAATTATGTGACGCAGCTCTCCAGAACCGAGCTGCCATCATCCGAAACAGTTCGTCGTCCTCTGTACCAGGTGTTTATGTCCAAATAAAATTTGTACAAATTCTTCTTCTGTTATATTGTCCATAGTCAGGAATGTTTCTATGCCACATATATCTAGTAATTCCGCTCTGATAATGTCTCTTGTTGAGTGGGTGACGTCATACTGAGTTACGTAATGGTGAATAAGGTCAGTCAGAGTTTTCCCACATTTATTTCAATTTTGTTGTTCGGTTTGCGGGGCGGGGCGTAAGTAATCAATTTTGACACAAATTGAACACATGCTAAGTCTGCTGTAGTATCTGGTAGGGTCCATAGTATATGTGGGTATATTTGATTATGGATGTGTCAGAAACGGTCAAACTAGCGGTCGTTATTCATTCTTTCACTCCTGTCAGATCCTCTCTATATATATATACCTGTAACTGTGATTTAGATTCGGTACCAGTATACACCTCATTAGTGTACCTTCAGGGACTTTGATTGTTTAGTGCCTGTGCCCGGGGGGAGGGGGCACAGACCCGGGATATTTGCCCCAGAATGTAGCCGTACTCCAGATAACAGATTTCTGTTATTTCCTAATTAGTGTCACAAACTCAGGGTTATTGATAGTATATGTGTACAGTATATCTGGGAGTCGAATCAAGTTTGAACATGGAATTAGGCAACAACTTTTCATGTCATTTAGTATTTTGCCTTCGGATGATCAAAGACGTATATATTACGTAATATGTAATATATACATCTCTGGATTGATGTATAAGAAGCGTAACCTAATTCCTTTTATTTATCTATTTTAATTTTAAATTGGTTAATGGCAACCTACTCGCCTACCCTTTATAAGATTGGTCAGAGAACTATATCTGGAAAATATCTAGCTTGTCCAAAACAGACTATCTGTGAGTTAATCAAGTAATTGAAAGGACTTCGAATCATATACAATTCATATACTTTTTGAATTTCATAGTATTTGAGTATCTAATTTAACTGAAGGTTCTTCTCCAGCATTGTTATATTATTGATATTGTTATGTTTAACAAAATTGAATAACTATCATTTTTTTTTAATAAATATATATAAATAAATTGATCCTGCCCCGTTTCTGTCTGTTACTGTAAATCGTCGCCCGTTTCTGTACGTTCCTGTAAATAATCGCCCGTTCCTGCCCGATCCATGTCAATATAATATTCTTAATTTGTTGCAATTCCTTTATCGAATATATCTTATACACAATAATTTTTTTCTATAATAACACAAATACAGGTCTCATAATTATATTTATAACGACATAAATGTATAGATATAATTTATTTCGATTCTGCACCGATCATGTAATTGCAATCCTTTTACCAAATTTACCTTAAACCCGATAATGATAATTGAATATATATCTAATATATATATTTATTAAAATAGAAAATAATTAATATATTTCTGCGCGTTTCTGCCCGTTATTGCCCGTTTCTGCCCGTTCCTGCCCGTTTCTGTCCGTTCCTGCCCGTTTCAGTTCGTTTCTGCCTGTTACTGCCCATTTCAGTTCGTTTCTGCCCGTTCCTGCCCATTTCAGTTCGTTTCTGCCCGTTCCTGCGCGTTTCTGCCCGTTATTGCCTGTTTCTGCCCGTTCCTGCCCGTTTCTGCCCGTTCCTGCCCATTTCAGTTCGTTTCTGCCCGTTCCTGCCCGTTTCTGCCCGTTCCTGCCCATTTAAGTTCGCTTCTGCCCGTTCCTGCCCATTTCAGTTCGTTTCTGCCCGTTCCTGCCCGTTTCTGCCCATTTCTGTAAATTGTCTGACCGAATGTTTTGCATATATTATGCTAACAAATACAATGTAGCTAGATAATCTAATCTTATCCCATGCAAATACTGTAAGAATGAAGAAGGAAATTTGCAGAAAAACATATTCGGAGACCATACTGTTTTGTGTTGTCTGTAGAATAGCCTGCCAAATCAGATCAGTCAAACATTTTGGTTAAGCAGATTGACCAAATATTGCATGTAAATATCACTATTACCCTTTTTCATGCATATTTCTATTAAGCTGCATTTCTGCATATGTTTGAGTTAAATAGTGTTAACTTGTTTTTGCTTCACTTTCTTCAACATTCTAGCAGACACTAACTGTTTACTCTCAAAACTAAAAAAATGATGACGTCAAAAGCTTGCTGTATGTGTGCAGCGATGCGCTAAAGGTCAGGGCACAGAAACCGGCTCTAAAACAATATATGGACACATCACAATCTGATCATTATTAGATGAATAATTTGAATTCATTTGTTTATTTAAAAGTCTCTGATTCAAGGAATGACAAAAGAATACATTTTTTTTTAATAAAGATGCAGTTCAATCTAACTGCATGGTTTATATTTGCGACATAAATGCTTGAATTTGTAGTTTGATTTACCGAAAACGTAATAAAATTGTTTTCATGATATTATATTTAGGGGTGTCATTACATTTGCAACAGTCATTAGCCATAAGAATGGTCATGAAATTAAATAATTCTTTAAAAAGTTTTTTTCTGCATTTTTAGCTCACCTGGTCCGAAGGCCCATAGTGAGCTTATGCCGTGACGAAGCGTCCGTCGTCGTCAACCATTGCTTTAAAATCCATCTCCTCCTAAACGCCAAAGAGGATTTCAACCAAATTTAGTCTGAAGCATCCCTAGGGGAGGGCAATCATTTCTTAAATAAATGAGGTTGGTTCGACCCCTGAGGCCAGGGGGGTGGGGCCCTGAAGAGGAACTTAGCTAAATTTGCTTTAAAACGCATCTCCTGCTAAACACCAGAGAGGATTTCAACCAAATTTGCTCTGAAACTTAACTGTGGGAGGGCCATCATTTCTTAAATAAATGAGGTTGGTTCGACCCCTGGCCTCGACCCCGGAGGCCAGGGGGTCGGGGCCCTGAAGGGGAACTTAGCTAAATTTGCTTTAAAATGCATCTTCTCCTAAACGCCAGAGAAGATTTCAACCAAATTTGCTCTGAAACTTAACTGTGGGAGGGCAATCATTTCCCAAATAAATGAGACTGGTTCGACCCCTGGGGCTAGGAAGACCGGGCCCCAAAGAGGAAAATTATCTAATATTTTGCTTTAAGATGCTAATATCCCCTAATTGCCTGAGTGGATTGCACAAAATTTGGTCAAAAACATTATTGAGGAAGAACAAACATTTCTTAATTGAATGAGGTTGATTTGACCCTGCGATCCTAAGAAATGGTACAGCTAGATTATTAAATTCTATGGTGTAGTTTTCGTAAATTGTTAAAAATTGGTTTCTAGGTTTATAAAAGCTTATAGTTGAATGAAAATTAAAGTAATGTCTAATTTCACCCTGTAATATGACATATTACTTATTTCAAAATCTGTTAACATGGCAACTCAATGGAGGCCCCTGATTAGTTGAAAGTCAGATATCGTGGTCCCAGTTGGGTAAGAACATAGATCTTGTCTGGTTTTGAGGAAATTTCATATAAAGATGTACTAATGTATGCAGTTGTAATAACTTAAATATAAAACCAGAGGAGCAATACGTATACAGGTCTAATGGACCTCTTGTTATTTTATTCATGAACAAAAGATAATTGTCTTATTATATAATAAAATTACTATTTAATGTTACTATGCATTTGTTCTGTTACTGGACTGATAGTCCTCCCATTAGAATCTTGGATTCCATATTCCTAGGATTGTTGTTCACCACTGATGGGAACTTTGAAGTTTTTAGATGTTCCTATCATTTATGTCTCTAGAGAAAGACATAGAAATAATAACCTGTATAAGTTCTGAAACACCTTTGCAAATAATAATTCTAACAGAGAAGATCACAACATAAAAAATGAAGGAAATCAAAAAGCTAAATTAAAATAAACTGATTTGTTTCGAGTAGACTTAGACTGTTTTACATGTATATTGTGGTGTTTTCAGGTCTACAAGGGGCTGGATATCAGCACTAACAAAGTGACCACAGAAGAGTTAAGGCAATGTCCTCATCACATGATAGATTTCCTGAGCCCCCTGACCAGGAACTATACCGTGACCGACTACAGGGACGCTACTCTGCCAATTGTATCCCTTTTTACACAGAACAGCTTTCTGTCACATTGATTGAGATTGTAAAATAACCATAAAGAAATTTCATAAAAGGAAATTTCTAGTGACCATTTTGTATTCAATCCATTACTGTATTTTTGTTTTCAAAATGGTTGTAGCCAGTAAAATTACTTTTAAGATAAGTAAATATGGAATGCAAGATATACGATCGATCTCCACTGTTAGATAGGACACCAGATAAATGGACTTTTCTCTAATTAAAGGATGAGTGTCTATAAGGCCCTTTTTTGAGCCCCGGTATATTCAGATTTTCACCTCCTTATTTTGTTCAAAGATGTCTTATTGTATGACGTGCGGAAAAACTAAGGTAAAACTTTGATCGAAAGTGGGTTTCTGGGGGTACCAAAAGGGGTAGGGTAAATCACAAATATAGTTTGCTGTTTTCAAAATGAGCTTTAAAACCAAAATAAATACCATTTCTGGTTTTGAAAGCATGTATAAATTAGACAAGCATTTGTAACAGAATGAAAAATGACAGAAATTCAATCATCACTTAAAGATTGTTTATATAAAACGAAGGATTAAGTCAGGGGGTACTTTTCGGTCATTTTCAATTGAAAAGTAATTTGCTTTCTGAATAATTTCCTTTCTAATGGCATGTTTAATGTAATGTAATAAAAAGAGAAGAAAAGTAATTAAGAAATAATATGAATAGCAGCTAGCATTGAATGTAACAAATAAACCGTATGAAATCAACAAAAGGATTAACTGCTAATTGCAAGCATTAACTTGAACGAACAACTTAGTCTCTCTTTGCATTTTCAAAGCATAAACTATCTGACTTTTGGTTAGTGTAGGCATGTCAAACACCCTTCTTACTACTATAAACACTCTACTGAGCCTGTTTAATCTACATACATTCATATAGACTAGTATTGTCTGGAAATATTTGGTGTTAGGCAAGGAGATAGTCCTTGTACTCCAAATCACAGGAAAAGGTGTTTTTTAAGTAAAAAGGCATTGTGGGATAGGTATGAAACGTTCACAAATTAAATATCATCATATAACTAATATCCATGCCAAGTTACATGCTTATCCCCAAATGTCTTTTATGAACAATCGGTGGATAAACATTGGAAATAGGCAGAACATTTGATAAAACAATGAAATCGGTTAACTTTAACGATTAAAGCAGATACTTCCTTTTCTGCTTTATAGGAGACTTAAAATTACCAGCAAATCAAACTTCATATATTAAATCAATCATTTTACAGTAGTTGTGGTGGTAAATGCCATTTTTGATTTGTAAGTTAACTTTGAAAAGTAAAAAAACAAATCAGGACCTGGAACTCACTTCAGCCACAGATGTTGAGGAAATATGATATTATATATATAATATACAATACTAATAATTGATATCTTATACTTATACAGTTGTGGGACCGCACAATGCACTAAAAATAGTGTGCGCACATCATGCATACATCGTGCACACACTGTCTGCACATTGTCCACACATGGTGCACACAACTGTGCGCTTTTAACAATCGTTTGCATCGTTGTGCGCTTCTCTCTGCACAAATGTGATTTGGTACAATTGGTCGATCAATATTACGGAATGATAAAAAATCTGGAGCCCTCGTATGGAATAAGGAAATATGTATATATAAATTGCTCATCAAATTAATAAGGATTACGTATAATTTTACAATGCGTGTTACACAGCATTACAGTGACCGTTAGACTATCAAGAATGGGTTTAGCCTCCAGGTAACAGAACAGGTTAATAACATTTTTATGATTGACCAGAGTTTTACCTGACCCGTGCCTTACAAAGAGAGCTGATATGTGATACCGTATGACCGTTATGAAAGCACAACTGGTTGTTAAGTATTTATTTGCATTCGTTTTGGTCTATAGCACCCATTCACCTGGATTTTCACACCTTGGCGAGTTACGTAAGTGCCCCGGGTGTGAAAAACTACGGTCCAGGTACAGATACAAAGTGGCTATGTTTACCTGTATACATGACCGTGTCAATATGTGTATGTGCTATTTTACACGTGTTGATTTGGGTCCCTAAAAAACACTGAAAACACCATTTCTAAATTAAGAAAATATAGATAGAAAGATCGGCTGATATATGTAGCTAGACTAAAGAAATATACTTAAAAATTAAGTTTATATGTTTAAACACTTATTGTTAAGCCATTTCTCAATTTACACCAACCACGATTGTCATCGCACAACGTTCGTACATCGCCAGCACAAATGTGCGCAAGCAATAATCGTCCAGATTTCAATCGTTCGCACATCGTGCATACATCGTGCGCACATCGAGCGCACACCGCACATCGTGTAACGGTGTGCGTTCCCACAACTGTAGCATATAAAGGGTGTCCTGCACCTTTTAATTCACTTAAGATTGAGAGATATTTGAAATAGCCAAGTTTGATATGTGTCCAGAAGCCATAACTCGGTATTAAACAGAAGGAAAGTGTGTAGTAAATATGAGTGAAGTTGTAAATTTCAAGTCAAAATATTTATTAGAAAGGAAATTATTGAGAAATCAAAACCCTTTTCAATTGGAAATTACCTAAAACAACCCCCTGTCTTAATCCTTCGTTTTATATAAACAGTCTTTAAGTGACGATTGAATTTGTCATTTTTCATTCTGTTACATATGCTTGTCTAATTTATACATGCTTTCAAAACCAGAAATTGTATTAATCCTCCTTAATTAACAGGTGGATTTCATTGAAACTTTGCATAAATGATCAATATCCTATGTAGTTGTGCACCGGCATTTTATGTCATAAACAAATCATCAAGTGAATTGCCTTGACTCTTGTGTCAGATAGACCGCCTTCTGAACCAGGGGAAGCTGCCTATCATTGTTGGAGGCACAAGCTACTACATAGAGTCTCTGTTGTGGAACTTTATCATCACTAAGCAGGTAAAACTGTCTGTAAAAGGTGATTTTGCCGTAAACATTCATATTTTGAGCCTCCTTGTGTCATTTGTATTGTACTTGCATTAAGACTTCAAAAGGTATTGAAATAATTGTATTTTTATATATAAATACCATCTATAATCTCAAGGAAGCTCTTTGGAAAAGTATGCCCGACTGAAGCCAACTCTCAGCGTAAAAAAGGTAAATCTGTGTTAAAAGATAGGATCTTATTTGTCTTTGGGGATTGAAGAATTTGTTTAAAGGAGGATAGAATGTGGTGGAACTACTTTCTGCCAAACACAGGGCACTGAGGTAGCTAAGTTGGTGGAGTGTCTCTAGAAGCAGTCGGTACCTTAGGGACCTGACAATTTGTTACAGCTATATTTGGACCTAAACTAAGGTGTTAAGACTAATTTTACATGATTTATGGGAAGGTTTTTTGCAGTCATAGAGCCAATCTTTGTCTCGCCGCGACGGAGGAGCGGAAGCAAGACCTTATAAGGTGTTGCTTTTCCGGCGACGGCGTCAAACATTGCGTTTATAGCTCAACGTTAAGTTTTTGTTATATGCTTCTTAAACGGTTAATAATGGCATTATGGTGTTGAAATTTTGCATGAAGGTTCTTTTGGAGTCTACCTTTCATACTATGAAATCAAAGTTGGGATTTGTTTCATTTTTTCATTATTTTTTTTTACATATTTTGGACCAAAAACATAGAATTTGGGGTGATTTTAGATTAACTTCAAATTTCATACACACCTTCAGTATACACAGTACTTCAACATATGATATGGGATTTTTGCTCAAATGACCACAACAATTGTTTTGGCAGAAAACATAGATTTTGGGAGATTTTGAGAATTGGACATAACTTCTTAAATAATTGTCAGATTTGTTTCAAATTTCATACACACCTTCAGTATACACAGTACTTCAACAAATAATATGGGATTTTTGCTCAAATGACCACAACCATTTATTTTGGGTGTACAACTCATTGCGGGTCAGAAACAGAGATTTGAAATTCTTGGCTCAATTTGTATTGCGGGGCAGAAACAGAGATTTGAAGTGCTTGGCTCCATTTGTATTGCAGGTCATAAACAGAGATTTGAAATACTTGGCTCCATTTGTATTGTGGGTCAGAAAAAGAGATTTGAAATGCTTGTCTCCATTTGTATTGCGGGTCAGAAACAGCGATTTGAAATGCTTGGCGCCATTTGTATTGCAGGTCATAAACAGAGATTTGAAATACTTGGCTCCATTTGTATTGTGGGTCAGAAACAGAGATTTCAAATGCTCGGCTCCATTTGTATTGCGGGTCAGAAACAGAGATTTGATATGCTTGGCTCCATTTGAATTGCGGGTCAGAAACAGATTTGAAATGCTTGGCGCCATTTGTATTGCAGGTCATAAACAGAGATTTGAAATGCTCGGCTCCATTTGTATTACGGGTCAGAAACAGAGATTTCAAATGCTCGGCTCCATTTGTATTACGGGTCAGAAACAGAGATTTGATATGCTTGGCTCCATTTGTATTACGGGTCAGAAACAGAGATTTGATATGCTTGGCTCCATTTGGATTTTGGGTCAGAAAAAGAGATTTGAAATGCTTGTCTCCATTTGTATTGCGGGTCAGAAACAGAGATTTGAAATGCTTGGCTCCGTTTCTTGGGCAGAAAACTTGATTTTTGGAATTGGAGATAATTTATTTAGTAATTGTCAGATTTAGTTTGATTTTTATACACACCTTAAGTATTTAAAGTAATTAAACATATTTACTTTCAGAAACATTTCATTACGTTTATTTACCAGTGCATAATAGCTACACCCATGAATGCGTCTATCACAGTTTTCATGTATGCATGTGATAAAAGCGTAATATATGTACCGGTACCTCTTTAATTTTTTTGGGAATATGCTGTCTTGCTCATTAAATCCAGGGGTAAAATCTGTATTCGCAGCTTACCACATGGTTATGAAGATTCTCCTCTCTGACGGAATTTATTTGAAAATGCTATAAGCATAAATTGTGTGTGAAAACACAAAGCGGGTAACAGCGACGTCAGCCATGTGACGAAACCTGTGGTGTGGCTGGCTGGAAGCACAGCCATTTTTTCCCTTAAATAACCAGCCAATCAATACTACATGATAAGAATAATTATCCATCGTTCCAATGGTACAAAGCATTTTTTTGTACATCAACTAGAAATGTGGTTTTTGATACAAGAAAGTTAGGTGGGGATTGATTTTTGACATCGAGAGCTTTCCTCCCTTCTCATATAATATCATCATTTGGGATGGTTTTAACGTTTATTTACCAAAAACTTATCTAAAGCTCTAAAACAGGTAAAATTACTCTGTTAAGGTCCAAATATAGCTTTAACAAATTCTCAGGTCCCTGTTGTCGGTACTTTTGAAATCACCAGAACACCATTTCTGTATTGATTTATATTTTTGATGGTTTTTCCATTTTATTGATGAAAAAATTCCAAAGCCAATTTTTGGGTTATAAAAGAATAAATGACCAAATTAGTAGTTTGTTAGTCATCTAGACGTACTGATATCAATCATTAGTGGGTGAGGTAGAGGTGTGAAATAGGATCACACAACAAGATGTAACCAAAACACCTACTGTTTAGTAGAAGAAGATAGATATATCTTACAAGTACAGGGCAAGACAACAATCAACATAGACAATATAAGTGTAGGACTTATGATGACCTAACAGTAGTTTGTAAGGGCTGTCTAGTGATTACCGGTAGGCCAAGTTATCTACAGCAACTTAATAATTACATAAGTTCCTTAAGGCTAATTATCACAGGTGATAAGTAGACTGGCCGCCAGCTAGATCCTGTTACCCAGCTCAGTTAGGTAAATTCCTAATCCACAGGTGATAAGTAGCAGGGCAGAAATAGTTTTAGGGTAATGGAACACCACTGAATATTATGTAAGGTGTAAGGGGACAGGCCTGATCATAAACAAGGGCTAATTATAGCTAGTGACCTATTGCGTAACATCAATAGACTTAAATAAGTATCATTACACTGGGTGTGTGACCCTGGCTGTGTGGGTCATGGTCATTACAGTGTCCATGTGGAGAACCTAAACACTCTCATTGGGCTTTGAGTTGCAATCCTTATACAATGTGGGTGGCATTTTAGCAGGTAAATAATAATGATTTCTACAAGTAAATTAACAATGAATAATTGTTGTTATCACTTAAATAGTGGTTTTAGTGTTACATTACTATTGTGTCACACACTTTTAGTATGGAGACAGGGGGGTCAAGGTCATTAAGCAGAAACAGAGGGTCAAATTAAATGGTATGATGAAGGCTTTCCAGTAACTTTAATTTGGACAGGCCAAGTTACTTTTTTAACCAGCCAACTTTTGTAAAATAACATATGAAATATATAAGAAAAAGGTTATTTGAACAGGCCAAAATTGGAACTAAACCAGACATTTTGGCCTGCTGCCTGTCTTAATAAAGCCCTGACGATGAAGTTCTACATATCAAAACGTTTTTTAAACTTGATATTTAGGTGAAATGTCACTGATACCCTTATACTTTCATCCCAATATTTTTTTTAAATGTTAGTTACCTATTACTTGTACCTTCTCTGAAAATCCTCTCTGAAGTGAAATGTGCTAAAAAACTGAAACATTTTGAAATAAACTCCGCCCATTTCCTTTTATAGTCTGGGCACCAGTTTAAAGACTGGGTCAGGGTTGTAATACAGAGTAGCTTGCTACAGACTCACCAGTGATGTCTAAGCAGTATGTGTACTGGAGGAAACAAAGGGGTTTGAGCAATGCTTGGAATAACCAGTTGGGTTTCGTAATATTTTTGAACTTATTCACCCCTGAAGACATATTTGAACTCTTCCAATTCAATGGTTGGAATAGTGCGTTATGAAATTTCAGGGGTGAATGAGTTAAGGAAGATAAATACCATAATTATAATGTATAAAACAAACAAGGCAGGATTTTCCAATATAATATCAAAGGGAAGAGGAAATCTTCATGTTTTGGTGGGATTTAAGCTTACATAGGATAATTGGAATTGTTGTTTATTTCACAGAAAAGTACTGTGTTAATACACTAAATTCTCCCAAGCTGTTGTGGCTTCCCCACCTGAGATTAGTGTATTAGCTGACTTGGAGGGTGTAGAGTCCTTGGGTGTCCTAGGGCGTATCTGGCCTCACATCATTAAGATTGCACCCAGGGGAGCCCTGCCGTTCTGGTTGACTGGAAGACTTGCTGGAAGTGGGAAGCACCTGTTTGGAGCGGTTAATGGATTTATGGCCCAATATAGACTCACATGGCTGGCACTGATTTCCTACTGAAGTGTCTGTCTTGACAACTAGTCTAAACACTCTCTCACACTTCCCTACAGATGGAGCCACCTCACCGTCAGATTTATTATGCCCCC